>NC_035795.1:2735000-2892679 GCF_001653235.2 Pochonia chlamydosporia 170 | reverse complement strand
GAGCTCTATAGCCTACGACCCTGGAGCTCGCCGTTTGCCGCCTGCGATACCTCATCTCACTCACTGACGCCAACCGCGACACCAACATCGTCATGGTCAAGCCATTGAGCTTCAAGGGCGACAAGAAACCCAAGAAGCGGAAGCGCGCTGCCGACGCGGACAGAGACAACGCAGAGGCCGGTCCTTCGCAGGTCCAAAAAGTCAACAATGACGAAACCACCGATGATGATAGCTGGGTGTCCGCAGATGTAGCCACCGACGTGGTCGGCCCAGTTATGATTGTGTTGCCGACCGACAAACCATCCGCTTTGGCATGTGATCCCAACGGCAAGGTGTTTGCCATGCCGATTGAGAACATTGTCGATGGAAATCCGACGAGCGCAGAGCCCCACGACGTGAGAATGGTCTGGGTCGCGAACAAGATATCCGGCACCGATAACTTTCGCTTCAAAAGCTCCCATGGACGGTAAGCTCCCACCACCCATACAATGAGTCGCGTCTAACAAAAACAGATACCTGGCATGCGACAAAATTGGCGCCCTATCCGCCACATCAGAAGCCATATCCCCCCTCGAATGCTTCAACGTCATCCCCACGGCCGACACACCCGGCACGTTCCAACTACAAACCCTACGCGACACTTTCATCACAACCAAGCCCAACACGTCGTCGAAATCGACGGCGCCCGCAGAATTACGCGGCGACGAGGACAAAATCACGTTTAACACCACGATGCGGATACGCATGCAGGCGCGGTTTAAGCCCAAGTTGAAGGCGTCGAAGGAGGAGAAGGCGTTGTCGAAGATTAGTAGGCGGGAGTTGGAGGACGCTGTGGGGAGGAGGCTCGATGAGGATGAGGTCAAGGTTTTGAAGAGGGCGAGGAGGGAGGGGGATTATCATGAGCGGTTGTTGGATTTGAAGGTGAAGAATCGGCATGACAAGTTCGGCTGAGCTGTATGTGCTACTTTTATGAGCGATAAGATGATAAGCGCAGCGTCGAGCCTCGTATGACGAGCACAAGTGTCACACTTCGATACGCCTATGCTCCGTCTTGGATAGGAATACCAAGACTGCAGGTCCAAGTAATAATTGGTATATCCAACAATCAAATCAATAGTTCCCTACCTCCAACCCTTGACATTGCCATCCTCCCCCGCCGTAAACACCACCTGCGCATCATCAAAGAAGCAAAATGACCGCACAATCTCCTCGCCATGCGCACCGGGTAATCCCACGCTCCCCTCCCGATCAAGCACCCACTTCGCTCCCTGTCCCTGATTCCTCGCCAGGAAAACAAGCTCAAACATTTGTTTCCTACACACGTTAGCACCCCATACCCCATTTGATCCTTCACGGAAGAAACGTACTCTTGTGCGCCGGCCCCGATAATCGCACCACTACCGTCCGTCTTGCCCATCACATCCGCAACGTATTGACACCCCAGCACACCCCTCAAATCACCCCAGCTCTGTGCCGCGTCGCCATTCTCCCTCCCCTCATCCATGTCATACAGCGCGAACTGCTCATCGTGCGAAAGGGCCACGACCTCCGTGTCAGTAAGGAACTTGGCATGGTGGATAGACGAGTTGTGGTTGAACGTCTGCAGCGTAAGATCATCTTCATCCGTGATACGCGTATCATATATGTTGACCAGCCCGTCTGTCGAGCCGCTCAGCAGGAAGGCCGGCTGCGTGGGATGAAACGCCAGTTCGGTGATGTCGTCGCTGTGAACTTCTTGGTAGTGCGCTTTGGGGGAGGGCGTGGAGCGCACGTCCCAGAGGAAGATGGATGCTGTGTGGTTTTGCAGCTCTGTGCCCACGGCGATGGTTTGCGTGGATGGGGAGCACGCCATGGATAAGATGGGAGATTGAGCAGCTGTCCTGTATTAGTAGATGTGTGAAGCTGGGGAGTGTATCTCACCATTGAACTGTGCAACACGAGCATCTGCACCTCGAAGTCTCAGATCCCATACTCCTACTGTCCCGTCTTCACCGGCCGTGCAGACGAGGGCGTTACTCCCATCGAATATCCGCAAAGTGGTAAGATTTCCGTGCTCTGTTTTCCATGACGCAACAGGACCGTCGGATAGCCGTGCCGGACTTAGCAGCGATAAATGCTGGTCTGAGGATATGGCAGCGAGGCCGGCTTCTGTGCGGTTCACATCGAGGACGTATACGTCCTCTGGGCCGGCGAAGTGATGTGTGGCGATGTTGTTGAGTGTGTACATTGTGAGGTGGGTGAACTTTCACCGTGGCGGTCAGGGTGTCGCAATGGTACACCTATGATCCGAACTTGTGTACTCCGTATTTTCGAGAGGACTGATTATTGAGATGATCTAATGCAATTCTCGTACTTGGAATGCTGTTCTGCGCGGCGTGAAGAGTCTTGAAGTGGTAGAGTGTAAAGCTGCCCACCTCGTTAGGTAAATATTTTCAGACCCACGGCGGTCACTCCATACGCCTCACATCAGTTCAATGTTCACAAATCCCCGCGTTAGCCACATTGGTGCATATAACTGAGGTAGTAATATAATTTATGACCTGAATTTCGTCTATGAATTCTCGTCCATGTTACTAGTATTGTACATTTGTGGTTTCGTTGCTTGGAAACTCAAAATGGAGATGATCCAGAATACAACAAACAAAAGAGATTGGCCGCAAACACCCGCTTTTGCCAGTCAACGCCTATAAATGCAAAACAAAGACATGTGCCTTCCGTAATGACCACCTAATCCTGCGTTTATGTCGTATTACCGCCCTAGTCGTCTTCACCCTGTCGGGTCATCGACCTCTCATTAACCCCTCGGAAAGCCCTCTTACCCACCTCGTAGCTGCTAATCATGATGGCACACGCCGGTGCAACCTTGAGCACACGAGGAATCCATCCTCTCCAAAGCCCTGATGCGCCCTCTGTCTTGAAGATATGCCATAGCAGCCGCATCATGTTCATTTCCTCCGGCGCGTGGACCTTCCCCGCAAGCCCTTGGGGAGCATCTCGGTAAACTTGGGTGCGCGTCTTACCAACATCAAATGGCGTCGTGACAATCGAAGCAAAGGTACCGGATAAAGCTCCAGCGGTAAAGGAGTCCACAAAAGTTTCCATGTGGTTTTCCTGGCTCTGGGATCGCCGTCGAGCATTTTGCAAAGACTCCACGCGGTCGATAGACCGTCCCCTTGTCTCCTCTCGCATGTCCGTCAATCGAGCTCGAATCGTTTCGTAGCCCCACCAATACAGACCGGAGAAAGGAACGTCTCTCCAAAGAGTCAAGGTCAATCCTCTCCAGAGGGAAACATAGCCGTGCGTGCCAACCATCTCCCTAACCCCCTGGAACGTTTCCATCAAGTGATTCGTCGTTGACGCTCCATGCGCTGCTTGCATTCGAGTTCGAAACAGTTCAATAGGCCCAACAGCTGTAGCAGCGAGAATGCGGGCTGTTGATCCTGCAACCAAGGGTGCGTTGTCGCTGGAAAGCTTGGAAAGCGGGCTTACGGGGTTATATCGAAGCCAATCATAGCCAGTAAAGTAGATAATGTTGGCAGGAATCGTCATCAGCAATGTGGGTGACAAGCCACGCCAAAGTGTCGTGAAGCCCTCGTTACGGGCAATCTTCCTCAAGCCATCAAAGGTCGAGTTGTATGTCTTCTTTTGCACCTCATGCACCGCGCAATCAGCCCCAGAAGCTGCAGAAGACGCCGCCGGTTCAATGAACCCTTCACCCCGAGGGACTGCAATGCATAACTCTGCAGAGTTGCCTTGGAAGAAGACTTCGCGGCAGCAGGCCGTAACTCCGAGCTCCGCCGTCTGCGCGGGCGTGAGCGTGCTAGTTCGTAAGGCAAGCTTTGAAAAATCGACAGCCGACGTCGGTGTTCTTTGTGATTGAAGGCGGACTCGAACAACATCAAGAGGTGTTACTACACGGTGGTTAGCATGAAAAATTTAGCACATGTGGTCCGTGTATCATCTCGGGCTTACCAAGAAGCGACGTGAACAAGCTGCCAGACATTGCCGAAACCATCTTCTGCGACGCCGTGATATCTGGCACAGGGCCAAGGCCATCGCCGCCGTTCTGTGACCCTGGTCCCCGGGACATGGTCAAATCGTCCGCCTCGAGTAATCTATCGTAGTTCTGGCCGCTAGAGTTGAATGTTGTCGCCATCGCATGCACCGGGCTGTCGCGCGGTACACTCGGGAAAATGCGAGCGCTGTTGCAGAGGTCACAGGCTCAGCAATTGAAGCAGAGCCAGTTCCTCGCAAACAGCACTAATCGTAGTAAAAAAGTACTCTGTTGGCAAATAGCGAAATAAGAAAAGATGAAGGTCTGGGTGAGGGGGGACGGTGGATTGGAGATCAATGATGAGCTAACGAGCGTCTCCAGCAATTAGTTACGAGATGGCTTCCACCCAAGACTAGAATTTTGGGGATTTCGCCCCCCGTAGCCGGAGCAAGATTGATTGGGTCCAGGCAGGAGCACAGCATCGGCGGGTGGCACATGCCGCGAGTTACCGGTGATGTCAGAGCTGTCTGTGATTGGTCGACAGGAATCTATGACTCTTTTGCAATCGATAAGATCACCACCAGGCGAGACCCTGGGCTGAGTACTCCGTACCAAAAACTGGGTTGGCGGTCGAGTGGGGTCGGTCGTCCGTCCTGACTAAGCCAAAACTCGAAAGAAAAAAAATCGATATCGATAAAGATTTGAGGTTTGTGGTGCAAAGCCGTGAGATCGCAAGCGGTCAACACCAAGTCACGGCGCTGCACACCAGCTGAGGCTCTTCACAATGCGGTAGGAATTGCCTTTACAATCCCGTATCCTCGTCTAAATGACCTCTATTCTAACATGCGATCAGTATCGAGCCTTGTTATTTCTGTGGCCGCCCGGCATACCCTTCCAAGGGCATCACCTTTGTCAGAAACGACGGTACGTCTGCTTTGCGTCGCCAGCAACAATCACGTCGACGAACACCATAGTCATTACTAACACGGCATTGCTCCCTTCAGCCAAGTCATTTCGCTTCTGCAGGTCAAAATGCCACAAGAACTTCAAGATGAAGCGTAACCCGCGCAAGCTCAAGTGGACCAAAGCGTACCGCAAGAACGCCGGCAAGGAAATGGTCGTCGACAGCACTCTCCTCTTCGGCGCGCGCCGCAACGAGCCCGTCCGCTACGACCGCGACCTCGTCCAGAAGACCTTGGGCGCTATGCAGCGCATCAGCGAGATCCGTGCCCGGCGCGAGCGTGTCTTCTACAAGAAGCGCATGGCTGGCAAGCGGGAGCGCGAGCTCGCCACCGCCAGGGAACTGGTCGCCAAGAACGAGCACCTGCTACCCCGTATGCGTGGCAGCGAGAAGCGTCGTCTCGAGGAATTGGCCGCCGAACAGGGTCTCGATGTGGAGGAATTGGCTGCGGAGCATTTGCAGAACGCGAAGAACGACAACAAGTTGTTTGGTGGCGAGAAGAGGAGACTCAAGGTGCGGGTGGATGGTGGCATTGAGGGTGAGGAGGACAATGATATGGACATGGACTGAACATCAGCTGGATGATGGTATGATTGATGCATTCTGTGGCTTGGTTGTTGGAGCGGTCAGGTGGCATTGGACCTCTGTAAAAAAGACGAGGCCTGGGGTGCTGGGCATGAGCCGTACCTCGTTTCTGTTTCCTGGAGGCCGCGTTGGACCTTCTTACCTAGCGTTTTGGGATCGGTAATCAAAATAGATGCAATGACATTTCTTGCTATTTAGATATCACTCAACACCAAGATGATGGAGTTGTGGCAGTGCGATACCAGTGGTAAGAATGCCTTCAAAGTACAAGCTGATCGTATTTTGCATATAGTTCTAAGTGAGACAGTTGAAGAACATCCGGCATTTCCAATCAGCTTAGTTTAGGGTAGCAAACAGCCTCAACTGCCGAAGTCTCAATATTTGTCATCAAGGTCGCCAGTTCGCATCTCACCGCTCAAAACAAGTTTGTAAATGTAAACGTAAAAATTAATTTCCAACCCTGAAGTGACGAATTCTCAGACTTCAATATACGCTCCTTGCGTCTTGTCCGTCTAACCTGGTTTGCGCCGCAGTCGCTGACACTTTCCATCGGCCATAACGGCACTCAGCTCGCCCAATCAGCGACCGACCATCACCGACTGGAGTCATCAATGAGCGGAACTAACACACAACATCACGACAACCCAACCTCATCAACCCTGCGACTCATCCCCTACAATATGGCCATCCTCAGAAATTATTCGTAGACCCTGAAATCCAACGACGTCACCGTTGTACTCCTCTAACCCCTCTGCCATTATTGCACCAAACTCGGCACATCTCGCTCACTGCCGTCATCAGTTCGGGCTTATCGGACTTTGGAGCCAGTAGACGAACACCTCACAATAGACATGGACTCAAACAAACTAGACTCGGAACTCGAGTCCTTCAGACAGCAATG
Organism: Pochonia chlamydosporia 170; assembly: GCF_001653235.2. Taxonomy (NCBI): domain Eukaryota; kingdom Fungi; phylum Ascomycota; class Sordariomycetes; order Hypocreales; family Clavicipitaceae; genus Pochonia; species Pochonia chlamydosporia. Next base: position 2,886,238 of record NC_035795.1, on the reverse strand, counting down.
GCTATCAGAAGTGCGAACTAAAAAGGGCGAGCAGAGTGCTCCAGGACCATCTACCTCCAGCGCATCTACGTCTGCGGCACAGCCTGTGTCCCCTCCATCCCCACGATCAAAGAAGTCGAGAGCCCGGGTCCCGTCACCAGTAAAGTCCAGAAAGGCACTGCCAACGGTAGAAGATGACGATGACTACCTCCATGGCCGGTCCTTCGACGAGGGCCCTGAGCCAGCGGGCAACACTATCGACGGGTCGGTGAGGATGCCGCCTGAGAAGGAACTCGTTTCAGCACTGGATCACTATGAGGAAGCGATGGAGAAGGAGGCCCTCGGTAACATGGGCGATAGTCTAAAGCTCTACAGAAAAGCTTACAGAGTATGCAAATCAACCTCATTTCATTCATGAAAGAAATGCTAACAAATGTAGTTGGACAACCGCGTTGATCGTAGATATCGCGAGAAGCATTTCCCGCAATCACACGCCAAACCACACACAGAATCCAGTTCGTCAAAACCGGCCACAACAGACGCCACTACAGCACAAGACCAAGATGCACCAGTCATCCTACCCATCAAAGACCTCATCGCCAGCTTCGCCACTCTTCAAATTGAAGCCGCACCCCCTCAAATAGAAGGCACACCACCGCCACCATGCCCCATCTCCCATCTACCCAGCGAACTCCTCATCCACATCATGCAAGACGTAGCGGCCCTCGATGTCGGCGACTTCAGCCGCCTGTCGCTGGTGTGCAAACCGTTCGCCTACATAGTTGCCACGGAGCAGCGAATATGGCGGCATGTTTCGCTCGGGACGAAGTTTGGCTTCACGGGCATGCACTACCACTGGAACAGAACGGTAGAATGGGAGGCGTTAAAAGACGAGGAAGAGGAGCAAGAGGACGGAACACTAGTGAGCATGCGGGAACTCGCAGAGCGACGACTCGCCGAAAACGTAGCCATCACCAAGTCCCTCATTCCAGATCCATATCCAACCTGGAAAGCAATCTTCCGATCTCGCCCGCGTATCCGCTTCAACGGCTGCTACATCAGCACGGTCAACTACATCCGTACGGGCCAAGCGTCCACCAACCAGGCCACATGGGGCGGAGCGCCGATTCACATCGTCACGTATTACCGATACTTGCGGTTCTTCCGTGACGGCACGGCCATCAGCCTCCTGACGACATTTGAACCCACCCAAGTTGTGCACCATCTGACCAAGGATTTGCTGCATTTACATCGAGACAACGCGCACGCGTATTTACCGTCTGCACCCATGCAGAAGGCGTACAAGGGGCGCTGGAGGCTGTCCCTCGGCCAGGAGGATGGTGTGCATGCTGGTCCTGGGGGGGAGGATGAGCAGCTACAGGAGGGGGATTTGACGGTCGAGACGGAGGGAGTGGACTCAAAGTACATGTTTCGAATGGACCTGTCGCTTCGGACGGCGGGTAAGGCTGCGCGTAATAATAAGATTGTGTGGAGGGGTTTCTGGAGTTATGACAAACTTACCGACGATTGGGGCGAGTTTACGCTCAAGCATGACAAGGCATTCTTTTTTAGCCGAGTAAAGAGTTATGGGATGGGGGAATAGGCGCTAATCCCATATGGTAGACATACAATACAGTGTACATGGCTCTGGATGCAGAAGTTTTGTAACTCTTGTGTATTAATTACGTGTGTTACAGAGATTTGCGCCAGACGATACAGCATATATCATGGCATCATCCTATCATCTGTCGACCCGAGTTGATATACAAAAATGGAGATTCCCCAATATTTGACAAAGATTCGAAGAAAGCCCAATTTTCCTTCCCAATGTAAGTCTGCATGTTTCCAAATGCTAAAATGTGATATATAAGAAAAGGAAATGTGCGATGAAATGGATGAAATAACAGGAAAAGAAAAATGCATTCAAGGAGTGAAGTAGCTCGTAAAAATGTCAACATGAGCACTTCGGATGCGTATCAATATTAGGTTTGCAAAATGAGTTGCTAGGTGGTATCGTTATACTCGCTTCGGGCTATGACGCGCACTATGGGTATCGACTAAATATGAGGTAGTTTGCGAGTAAATGAGAACAGATCGTAGACGTATGGTTACGAATGTTGGTTTGTTGAGTACTGCTCAAAGACCCCTGAAGGGTCTATCGGATTCTCCGCCCGTCGAGAAATTTGGGGCTGTTGGGATCGTAATAGCGATCACGATGTTGCATTGCCTTCCGGGCTTCAAATGCCGCCTTTTCTTCCTCGTCCAGGCTGAATGCTTTCTTGAACCACCCGAACGCGCTCTTCTTCTTTCGAAGAGTCGGGCCAGTAGTCCTTGCCCCTGAGGCTTGAGTCTTGGCGTCGTCGTCGTACACTGCATTGGTCACATTGCTGAGGGTACTCATGCCACCAAGGGCCGAAGGTTGATTCCGCATATGCATTTGGGAGGATGCTCGAGCCCCCACGGCGGTGTGAGGGCGTTGTTGCAGTGGTGAATGTGGTGACGCTCGAACGGGTCGATAATACTGTTGGTGGTCTGACCGAGGAGAGTGTGCGATTCCCGGACGAGTAGGAGGCGATCTTCCTAATTCAGAGCCGACTTGCGAGGCGGCAGGCTGAGTGATAGATTCAGAGTCGGATCCATATGCTGAATCAAAAGGGTTTGAATGGGTCGTTCGGGGTGTTGCGAAAGCAGGTGATGGTCCACGAACAGACCGCGGTGGAATCTGTATCGCCTCTGGTGGATTTGTCCTTTGGGATACCCGATGGCGGATAGAGGCTCTCCCCGGTTGCATCCCCGAGCTACTGATGCCAAGGGGATTGCTTTGGGGCTGGCTCGATTTTTGGGATTTTGGTGAAGCAGCTGCAGGTGCCTTTGAGACAGGAGACGGGGACGGCGATAGCGGCTGGGGGGTGTATGTGCGAGGCTGGAGCACATACAATGGCTCCTCGCTAGTTGAAGGACTTCTACTCGCCGTATCCGGTTGTTTGGTTTCGGCTCTTGGCTGCGAGTCCGGCTGCGTAGGAGCTTTGCTACGGGATTTCTGCGGGCTGGCCGACGTCTGTCGAAGATCAGAGCGTTGAGGAGGCAACAGAGGCAGCCCGCCAGGGAGCGGGAACTCATCTTCGGCATCAATACCGGCAGTGCTCACGCTTCTCGTCGTTGAAGCCGCAGCACTGTGGACGCTTGGTTGGGGTTGGTGCGGTGGTCGGTATTGAGATTGTCGAGATGAGTTGCCGGAGGTAGCTGAAGCCTCGTTGACCCCGTTGGGGTTCAAAAGCGGAATCGAAAAGGGTTGGATGTTTGCCTTAGAAGGAGTATTAGCACCAGAGTAAATTGCCCATGACCTTGTCCCGAGGAATGTACACGTTACGTACCCAGGTCCTACGACTGACCTCGCCAGCCTTCTTCTCCATCTCGTTAATGATAGTTGACAGTCTCACAATAACATTGCTGGCGTCCTGAACACGGTCATTCATGTCATCAAAGGCACTGAGCCAGCCCTCTGTATTGCCCTTCATGGCGTCAAATATGTCGGCAACATCAGGGCGTGTCGTCCTCCACGCTGCGTCTTCCTCATCGTTCAGCCAACTAGTGAATGCAGCGGTTGATTGTAGTCCAGCCTCGATGTCCTCATCCCACTGTTTCAATGCTGCGTTGGTCCTAGTGAGTACGTGATCAATCTTTTCATTGCCCTGCAGAATCTCAAGACGAAAGTTACGGTCTTCTAGCAGCTGCTCAAACACCTGTATGTTGGCCAGAGGTAATTTTAAATGCTCTATCCGGCCGTTCAGGTCGTCGGTTGCCTGTGCCACATCTTCAAGTGCAACCTCCAAAAATTCGTCTACTTCGTCAATATGTCCCTGTAGAATATTGACAACTTGAGCGTTGCTGTTGGCCATGCCGTTGAGCAAAAGGTACACGCCAAATGATATTTGAGAAATCAGCTTGGTCAATTCGTGCTGTGTCTGTCCAGGTCGAAACCGCCATTTTGCGTCGAAGGGCTCGTCGTCTCGATCTTGTGCGATGAGGGCTTCTCGGCGACCTTGAGCGTCCAACTCTCTGAGCTTCAGCTTGTCTCCGGGCGCTCCGTTGGTTGCCTCATCCAGCGACTCGGAGAATGCAGCTTGGAGAGCCGGAATTGGGTGGATAGGTATATTCTGGGGAGGCGGAGGTTGTTGTATGGGCTCGATGTGCTCGATTGGCTCGACGATAGTGGGCTGCTCCAACTCGTGTATGCTTTCCGGTTTTTTGGTTTCCGGCGAAATGATCTCGGGGGATTTTCTTTCCGGCCGCTCTTGCTCTGCCTTTGGTGCCTCAACGTCGTCCGAAGGTCCGAGTACTGACGGTGCAAAAAGTGAGATGCGAAGCCCACCTCCGAAGTTGAGCGGCGGCAGCTGCGTGGATGTCATGGTGACACTAGATAATGAGCCCATCAAGATATGATTCAATGTGAGCCGCGCTCCTGAGAGCTATATAGAGGCAATTCCGTTGAAATCGGTTCCCGGGACCGACTTTTCAGGAAACGGGCCTTTGCCACTCTATGTTGTCAAACAACACCATGCGATCTTGTCTTAGAGGAAGGGGCTCGAAAGACCATCCTCCTTTGTCAACCGACCGTGAAAATCGCGTAATCGTGACCCGTGAAGGATTTTCGTTTGTTGATTCAGTGAAGCTCGAGCTTCCTCTGTCAACTAGGCGGCCATATGCCACCTTGGCGATCGAGAGGTTGCTGACGGTGAAAGGAGTGAGACACAGCTGGGATGGACGGCAGGGACCGAGTAACGGTGGTGCTTCAGCTACCAGCCCTGTTTTGACGATCTTCGGTGTCGAGAGCCACAGTAATATACCTAGGGGCTTACTACTGCAGGTGATTGCTCTGGCTGGCACAACGCCCGTAAAAAGAAACGTGTTTGAAGGACGTCACGTCGACATTGATGGGGAACGCGTGTGACAAAGAATTGGATAGATTGTGCACAAAGCAATCTGGGCGAAGGTTGGCAAGATAAGACATGGTGCCTCGCACCCGCATGTGCGAAGGACCAGACGACTTGTCGCAGGCCGTCAGTGCAACCCAACCCACAGCCTTCTTGCTCTTCTCGTGGGTATGGGCTCCAGACTCTGGATGGATGGACTGACATTGCCTCCATGTCCATCCCCCTCTAGCCTGGGCCGCAACGCTCGTGGCACCTCCAAGTTCCAGGGCCACCAAGCCACAGAAACGGGGAGTGGACGGCGAAAAAGACGGCTCAGTGGACCCCTGAACTAGTTGGAGAGCCATTCCCACCAAATTGCTAAATTAGGACCCTCTTGTGGAGTGCAGAAATGGCGTTGTTCACTGAACCTGGCGACGAACAGGGGGCGGTTCCTGGCTTCCAGACCTCGATCGAGCGGCGGCTGTCGAGCAATTGGGAATGGTTCGAGAATGGAATGGTGGGCAATCTGCAGACGGGCGACGGCAATGGTTGTTCTTTTGGTTACGAGTACACCAAACATGGTCAGGGCTGACTTGGAGAGGAATATCGATGGCAAGGGGGATAGATAGTATGGGCGGCTAGGTGGCATGCAGTTGGTCAGGAGTTGTGGTGTTTTCAACTCTCAAAAAAAAAAAAAAAAGGGACATGGAACACATGCACTTTCCTGCTGGGTAGACCAAGCAAGTCAACTCATGGTCGCACCTTCCCGTCGTGTTGCAACTTGACACAATCCAAAAACAGCAGACCATGCACTGGTATTCTGTCGATCACGTCCATGTCGCGGCCACAGTTTTGTCCTTCAATGTCTGGTTTCCTTTCCCCTCTGGCCAACTTCAATCTCATGAAACTGCCCTGACCTAGGGCCTAGACCTGTCATTTGTTCTCAAACCGCCAATTGAGCTCCCGTCCTGCTGCCGCTTTCGGTGTGATGACTCTGACCAAGCCATGGCCAGAGCGGAGAATAATGACACAACTGGAACACACCCAATTGTCCCAAGACGTCAACTTGTGTCTAACATGAGCTGGCGTTGGCTGCTTTGAGCTGCATATCTAGGATCTGGCATGTTTTAGTGTTTCATCCTCTGCCAACGGTTCGGTTTTTGACCCCTGGTCTTGACATCCTCCTTCGATCACTGTCACAAGCTTCAAGGCTAACACAGTACGAGCATTCCAGAAATTCGCTACACTTCATATGTATCTGTTCGTGCATACGACACCGCAACTAGCGATAGTTCGTTCTAGAGCCAGAACTCAAGTCGCCTTGTCAATTATGGGCAAGACACCTCAGGTCGTACCATAACGAACCATCGACTTTCTCGTCTCCTCCCTTTGGAGTGCATGTAGGCCCTTCTTTCTGAGACATCTTACGAACGCCTATGTGTGCGATAGAGCCGTAAATAATTGTCATGCGGATGCGCTTTTCTCGGGGCCAGATGGTGAGAACGAAACGAAGGAAACCTAGTGAGCCACTCTGAGCCATTCATGCAGCCAGGTGGGCGTTTTGCGTCACCTCTACCAGCCAAACCCGCGATCCTCCATCACTAGCGACCTGCAACAGGTGCTTCCATGACGACGATGGATCATGCAGGTGGAAGGTAAGAAGCCACGCCCCCTGGCGGATGCATTCAAGTTGAAGGAATGCATTCGGCAACCCCCTGCATTGGCGATATTCGACATGCCAAGCCCAACATTGAAGGCTAAAAAAACCGACCTCAACTCCCGCTTGCCACCAGGCATTACATTTAGCCAACGGAAATTATTGCCAACTTTTAGAGCCCAAATATCGGCAATCCATCCATTGTAGGAAAACTGCCATCACTTGACTGGTAGCCACCGAAATTTCCATTGTGCGCAATACGCCTCCAGGCAATAATATTACGTTACCCACAAAGACTAAACTTTCCATTCAATAACTGTCCATTTAAGACTATGTGGCTTGAGCCCCCTTGGCTGGGAACCCTATGACGAACTTGAATGGCGCATCGACCACAGATCAAATCATCATTCAACGGAATAAAGCGAGCTCTAGCATGGTGTTATTTCTTCATTCTTTGTTCCATACTCTTTATTGAAAAGCCAAAGCGCCTTGTCATCGGTATGCCAAAGGACGCCTGCACCATTGACGAGCAATGTGAAAAGGCATAAGTCTGACTCGCCAAATGTGCCCGCGCACACATATGGGAAGGACACTGGAAGTCTCAACCGCGAGAGTCCAGCTCGTGCATCCTCAATTTGCGACACAAAGGTGCAATGACTGAGGCGTAGTGGTCTTGCACGACTGATGACACGCAACTTCTCGATCGCTCTCGGACTTCCCAGATGCGGCAATCCTAGGGCGTGCACAGACAACTTGATCGGTGCATATCTGAGTCAGTGATGATCGTGCTGAGGACGAGGGACTCAGAACCACTTTCATCGGACTAATGTGACTTGTAGTCACTACGGGCGATTGATTGCGAGATATGTAGTCAATAGCCTGTACAGCCAGGATGACAATCGTACTGAGATGCCCGTAGTGGGTGCAAATAGTAAATGGCCACCAACAACTTGCGAAGCTTTGCTGTCCAAAATATGGGAGATCAAGCAGGACCAATCGGCTTTCAATACATGGTGCATAAAGCTTATAAGTTCACTCTGCACTGGCACCGTCGGGACCAACGGCCGGCCAGGCTTGAGAGCTGAGCCTGCGCCGTGGTTATTCATTTTTACTTCTATAGTAGATGTATTCCGTCTGCACATCAACGACAGAATTTTCCGGCAGACTGGCTGCCTAGACTGTCGCCGTGTCTTACATTCGCTAGCTGGAATGGCCAAAGCATCAGACAGACCACTTACGATGTCTCTCTTCTGAGTGTAAGCTGCTTACCCTATCAACCTAAGCCGTATTACTCTTCACATTTTGGCAAAAGACCAGAGCGAACGAGAAGTGAAATATTTCCACCAGTATCCTCGTGTAGACGCTGCTGTGGCGTTGTTCATATTATGTATGGCACCATTGCGACGCAAACTACGGCCAAGAAACTATCGTCAACATAAGCGCTAGGAGTATTTCCAACGCTCTGTATTTATCCGGTGAAAACCATCATAAGAACTATCACCAGTTGGCTGCTTACGCCTGGATACATTTGTAAGCCCGTGATGGCATTTAAGAAACGACCGATCCCAAGATGCAGAGAGCATTCCCATCGTCTCATCCCCAGACCGCTCTGACACTCTCCAAGAACTACCCCTAGCCACAAACACCTCGAATCTGGATACATCAAACTTATACGGCACAATGTACTCTAAGCAAGTTCTGGAAGTCCTCCTACTTCTTGGTTTGACCAGCCAAGCTACAGCAACTTCGTGTGTCGGCACTCCCGTATCCGTGCGACTACCGCCAACCTTATCCAACCCCAATACAGGATCTTCCTGGAAGAGCACCCCCGTAGGCTGGGACTTTGGCTACTGGTACCAGACAAACTCGTCATCGGCAAACGCATTCCAGCGAAATTTGCAGTACAGTACCCTGCCCGTGGACCCTTCCCAGCCCACCGGCAAGCGAACCGACCTGTCGAGCTTCCAAATCGTCAACAACGAAACCGTCTTCACGTCCTATGGCGAAGACACACCCACGGTTATCCCCGGAGTATACCACTACCAGGGAACAGGCATCCTAGAGCAGGCGAATGACACTTTGGAGATTCTTGCCTGGGGATATGACTGCCGCGGCGATGGGTATCGCATTTCATACTCTACTGCCACGGAGTTTACGAAGACGCCCGCCAGTTTGGATGTCTTGTCGCGTACGAAGAAGGGCCCTGATGCGGCCACGCTGGGAAAGATTCAGAGTGCGCTGATTGCGTTGGGGAATGCCGAAGTCACGGCTTTGGCTAAGGCTATTGGACCGGCTTTGCAGGATAGTGGTAGGGATGGACAGGCGCCGATTCAGAAGTGCGATGATGAGTGCAAGACCAATAAGGACTTGCTTGGGCTGTTTTGAGGGATTGAAAGATCTGGTGAGATTGGAGCGGCGATTGAGCGTGGCTGTATGGAGAACTAGCTATCTGGTGGCAGTCACGTTCAATATAGATCTGTTTGAGAAAGACCGCTTAGAGATATCTTAAGACACTGGATAATTTGTTAGTACATCAGATATCTCACGAACTGCGTAGCATCTAGGAAGCGTCGTCTGACTGTTGCGTGACTTAAGTTTCCCGCTGATTGAGAGTCTCAAGACACGTTATTATTCACCATTCTTTTATACAAAAATGTGCCCAGATATTCGTTTGTAAAGACAGCGTATACAGCGCTTGCTATATGACTTGGTTTTCCCCAGCCTTGACTACTTTAAAGCTCGCACGCAAACCATCGGTCAAAATCCATATGTTACTTCTCCGTGTTGCCCCTGTGCGGCCATTTTCGAAAACTATAAACCACTGGTCAACGGATTTGTTTCGGATCGACGATCTGTATTCTCGGAGGGTTCCTTTTTACCAGGGCAAATATCTAGTGGTCATTTTCTATCATACTGCATGGTCTGTTGAGTTTGGCAAGATTGAAGCGGAATCAATGGGAGAGAATTGGAGCACAGATAAACGTGTTCTTTTTATTGAATAACTAAAGTCCTGAGAATTATGCTGCCATTTAAGACTTAGGGCACTTGCATTCATAAGGAAGCAATAACTGAGTGCAAGTACCACTCTTGCACTTAGCCTGGCAGGCAGCTTTTCCCTTGAACATGTCGGCGCATCTAGATAAAGAAAGCGAAGCACGTTAGCCGAAATGAAACTCACGGCGCTTAATATGTAACAATAGAGGACTTACCCTGGCTTAGAAGTATCGTTGCAGATACAAATATAGTCCTTATCGTTCTGATGGCCGTCCTCGATGGAGCACTTGCCTCCTTTGCAATTCTGCTTGCAGGCAGCTTCGCCGTAGAACATGCCATTGATACAGCTAGGAAGACTGAACGTAATGACGAGTCAGTAAGGTATTATTGTGATTTAGTGGAAACAGGCTTTTTTATCTTACGGGGCAGCAACTTCGACAGGCGTTGCCATGGCAGTGCCAGTGATGGCGGCGAGAGCGAGAACGGACAACAGTTGCATTATGGCGATGTTGAGGATTTGAAGTTGAGAGTTTAAGTGAACTTTTGAGAAGGCGGATTGTGTCTGATTTATACTTTTTAAGTCTTGTGTGTATGACTTGCTATACAACTCTCACCTAAGGTGGTAACTAAGGTCAGCACACTATTAGCGCTGACTCATATGCGCAATGCAATCCTTCTATGCTACCTTCTTGTTCAACGCAACTATTGAAAGGAGCACGATGTGGTGCTTTTATTTGCCAAGGTATGCGTGCTAAGAGAATTCGCTTTAAACTTTTGGAGTCTTGCACATCGGAACTCGCTGCATCGTCGACCTTCGGGAAGGGAGATGGATGTTCAGACTATGTAGATGGCAGTATCACACAAATATGTAGGTTGATATATGCAAGCAATCTTATTGTTAACATATAAGTGTTTTATTTGACAGCTCTATTTCGGAACTGTTAGCAATGACGAGACTGGAGTAACTCATGTTTCTAAGGCAGATTTCCATGCTATTGTGGACGGCGCGCTCTACTTGCTCAAGTATGGGACCCCGAGGAATTTGCGGATTTGGCTTTCCCGCTCTAGCGAATCGCGCGACGTTGCGCGACCTTGGGTTGAGCTGGGTGAGCTATATAGGTGTGTGTCGCGCGGCTGGGTGAGCTAGGCCAGGCATGAGACTTGGATGTGTGTTCACAAGCCAATTCCAATGAGCGGCGTGGCCCGTCTTGATCATCTGCTCCATTTCCCCTAAAGGCTGCTATTCGGGCGACTAGTGGAAATGATTCCTAGCTTCAACTTCTTTCGAATGGTGGCAATAGGGGATGACGGCCACGGTATCCGGCAGCTCCTCATCTCCTACAGACACTGTATCGCCTGTTACGATCATCCAAAGCCCCCAGATCGTCACCTAAATGGTAGAGAGTGGCACTATTCCGCAAATTTAATAGGCAAGGCCCGGCACCGTGCTCATATGTTTGGAGTAGCTTATGGCCCATCTTGTTCCTTGCTAAATGTACACTGTATCTGAGGTATGTGTTGGTCCCTCACTGTCGAAGCCGCCAAAAGCGGCAACAGTTTCCGCTTGATTCGGTGGGGGAACAGCGCCTCCTAGATTCTGCCTGTAGTAAGGTAGAAACCGCATTCAGATTAATTTGATACTTTGCGACACTGTCCATACAGCTCATGCGTGCCAGCTGATACGGGTGCTTGCATGCCAGGCCGCTACTATTTCCTAACACATACTGCCGGCACTTGCATTAAGATGGGTGGATGAACCAAGGTCATATCATTTTGCTTAGTAGGAAGGAACCTCGTTGCTAAATTGACACGATGTTGATGCTCTCACGCTGGCTTAGGGCCTTGTGGATAAAGCCCCCATTTACCTAAGATCGTGGCTTCTCCTTCTTTTCCTTCCAGAGAGCAAGTAAGCTAACACCCGAGACTTGTACAATCTTAAAACGAACACCAGGGATATCTCCCTTAGCCCGTCCCTTGCGTCCGAAGCCTGCTAGAAGAACTTCGTCGTTCTCGTCAATGAAATTAAGGCAGCCATCATTCGGAACTTTGCGAGAAAAATTAGCACAAGATGTCAAAGGTCTCACAATAATGTACGTACCAAAGGCAGTAACTTTCTTGCCATTCTTGATAAGCTGTACTCTCACACATTTACGGATCGCCGAGTTGGGTTGCTTTGCTTCAACACCAACTTTCTCAAGCACGATCCCCTTGGCATGAGAGGAACCGCTGAAAGGCGAAGATCTGAATGTAGTTCCAAGTTGGCGCTTCCTGTAGTTCAGGTCGGCCCATCTCTGGTCCCTCTGATTCAGGCGCAGCCGTCGGGCGGCATTGATGCCTCGCGGGCCTCGAGTCATTCTTATACAGGAAACAGAACGGAATAGACTGAAGAATACATGAGTTGGGAAGGAGGGGATATAAAGTAAAATTCTTCAAACGTAACACGCGTAGACTTTATATGTTTTCGTAAATTTAGTAAGCTATGTTAGTACTGCCTTCACATGATATGACTTCTAGCCACCTTCAATATCTTGGGTCCCACCAAGTGGCCGGATGTTAGATAAAACTTATCCTTTATGGAACGCGAGGAGCCCAGGCTGCTCCAATTGCTGTTTTGCACTACCCATAGCGTTGAAATGGTGTTGTAATTCTATGATTGTGCGAATGATTTGATTCGCTGCTCATAGAGCCACGCAGGGGGGAAGCTCGACGGGCAAGAGTGCTGGCACCACAGCCAAGAATCTGGATGGACGGCGGAATAGGGTTTAACAGGGATATTGGTCATGTAAAATTTTATGTGGAATTATGAGGGCTATCGTACCGTCCGATGTCGCGGAGGAGTCGTGATGATTCACAGGTTGAAAATAGCGTGCTGCTCGGGCACGAGGACAAGACGGCTATGTAAGTGACAAATTGCTTTCCGAACGGGCGTTGCTGTTGTTTTCAGGAATTTGTCTGGCGGCGCACGGCTAGATTGAAGCTAGTACGGTCTGAAAAGAACCGGAATTCGTCTATTTCGAGTAATTCGTCTAATCGGCACCCATATTTTACTTAGGGTCTTCCAGGCATGCGTTGCATTATTTGTTGTGTGTTCAACGGAAGATATTCGACAGGATAATTTACTACTACTAGAAGGAGGACAAGGGGTACTAGATCTATCTCAATCACAGTATGGTCCTTCTACCTCTCCCCAGTGACACGTCAATGTTTCTGGAACAGAAGCGACGCCTCCTAACCGAGCTTGGGCAAACATTGAGCGTAGTATGATGAATATGCCGTGCAGACTCCGGCCGCACAAGCCGTCGGTCCAGTCCAGCCTATACCACCACATTGGCCGTACAAGGGTGCGAGGGAGCCAGTACTCGTGGATATATTAGTAGTAGCTGTTGTTTTGGTTGCTGATGTTGTGGTCTGTGAACCAGCAGTAGGGGTGGTTGAGGTTGAGGAAGCACCACCGCCTCCGCCTGCATAGCCGCTGGCGATCTTGTTCACTTGGCTGACGATGGCAGCCATTTGCACACCTAAGAATGAAAAATGCACATTAGCGTTGCCTCGAAAGCAGCAAGCGCAGTGAACAACCGGCAGGGAGTTGCTAACGTACCCCCAACCTGGTCAGCGTTGGTTCCGTACCACCCAACCCAATCCCAGCAGCCGTTAGGGTTTGGTAACGAACCACCGTTCCAGACAGTGTGTGATGTACTATCCGCTTTCGCCTGGGGAAACAAAATGATCATGTTGTTGGTATCTGTAAAGTTTTACAAGTTACTAAGGCGTAGGACACGATGGTTTCAGGGAACCGATGAGCGAAGAAAGACAAGGCTTACCTGCCCACTTGTTATAACCGGTGTTCTCGATGAACTTGGAGCCGATTGTACCATAATACTGTAGGCATCCGTGCAGGGCAACGTGTAGCGAGCAAACCGTGGAACCACTCTGACAGCTTTGAGGCACATACAAATAGCCCGTAGTGTCCATGCCACTCGCGCCGAAATTCCCGGTCTGGTCAAACGAAACAATTGATCCAGACAAGGTTCCCGTATTCTTAGCAGCCAGAGGCCCATGCAGCCATTGCAGAGTTGCGCCGGCCCCATCATAGTTGCAGTTGCTGATATAAGGGGAGGAGGCAGAACTGCAAGAATTGTCTCCGGAGCCACTGAAGTCTGTAGGGAAGGTGTGGGCAGCGCCGCTTGTTTTGACATATGAGATATTTGCCGAATCAACAAAGTTGGTCAGCTGCGATTGCAGCTGATTCATGACGTTTGGGCCAACAGTGGTGTCGGATGATCCAACCCACATGAATACCCTTCGCTGTTGAAGAATGTTCACATTTGCAATCTGGCTTCCACTCCAGGATTTCATGTTCGAAATTGGAGTGGAGATGGATGGGTTGGCGTTGTACATGCAAGAGGTATACTATTCAGCGGATTATTTCGTCAGGGGGGAAAGCTTATTGCGATAGGGAGAGCGTCCAACTTACATATTGATTACGAGCACAGTCGTACGGGCCTCCAGCGAAAACCCCAAAGCCTTTGGTAAAAATATCAGAGTAGGCAACTCCCAACTGAGCCGCCATGAAGCCCCCACTAGAGAGACCTGAGACGGAGATGGCATTGGGGTTGACATTATAGGGACCAAGAGCGGCTGCTGACGTTCCCGTCACCCCCAGAGTAACAAAGCAAACAGCGGTGATAAAGTAGAACATATCTGAAGGGTTAATAGGCACTTTCGCTTTCAGGTGAAGCTATTTGTTTGTGGATAGGGGTAATTTCAATGGAAAATAACCCAGCTTTTATAGACGGGGATTGTCCTGCCTAAAGTACCGTCAAAGATACAATCTTTTAACTGAGACCACCTTTGATGAAAATGGTACCAAGGTATTGGTTTTCTACAAAGTGTCTGGCAGCAGTTCGGCACCTCTGCGTCCCCATATTGGAGACCTGCAATTCAAACACGATGCTGGGGTGCATATGCACGGCTTTGACAGATCCCCCCGCATTTCGTGGCCTTCAGCCCCAGTTAGCCCGCAGTGATTGGAACCAACTTCGCCAAATATCCGGGGTAGGAGAGGTCTGGTAGCTTGCAGAAACTGATTCGCCCCCACGATTGCTTCGATTACCTGTCACGACACATAGAATCTGGTGGCAGAGAGCATCCAAGACCTCCCTGAAGTCAATACGGTCCTCCCATCAGGTACAACGGATTGCGCTCTTTGTTTCCCGCGGTTCTTCTCCTCCTTCTTTTTCTATTTGCATCTCATCAAAGTCTCTTTGAAGTTGCCGTGTCAACTCACTGAAAGGGTCACCGGCTTCTAAACGTTGAATACATTTGAGATGGAGTATAATGCGGCTGAAGTCTCGGATCCGAATAAGAGATCGATATTATCTTCTCTGGCCACGGATCCGCACACAAAATGCTCTAACGGATTGCCCATTGTGGCACAGGAGTTTGACTGTGGCGTTTTATTGCCTTTGGTATGCGCCGAGGTTTGACTTGCGAAACATTGAAGGGGACGTTTTTTCAGGTAATAGCGCAGATGGATGGTCTTGTCCGCCACCAGACCTGCAAACAATCTGGGGAGACAACTAGCTGACGCTACCTCGATACCTGAATTGCTGGACCAGGAATTGGGGCATACTTGGCAGCGAGTGTTGAGTGTGCGAACCTTTGGATCGAGAGGCCATGATGTGTTAGTCCAAAACCGGCCAAACCGGGCTCAATTGCTAATGAAGTGATAGCTATCCTATTCTCAGCTCTGTCAAGTTTCCTGCTCGGCAACTGGGTGTACACATTTTGCATTGTGATTTCCCCGGACTTGGCAGTAGCAGCCACAAACCCAATGTCGGAGCCATGTAAAAAGTCATGGTGTCGAGCATGAGTCTTTCGGTGTAGTAAACCTTCACAAAGGCAGGCCATCGGCTAAATAGGACTTCGATGGTCAAGTGCCCATTTCGGATCCGGCAATCCCTGTCCGTTGCATTACAAAATCGGCATGCAGAGAGCATGAGATGTGCCGTAAACCCAACATGGAATTATGTAAATGAAAGGACATGGGATTTATATCTGTACCAAGATTAAGAATGCATTTGCAGAAAGTGAAAGAACTTCCTGTTTAATATGTCTACTTAATGTTACTTTTGTAACCTGGGGGGGGGGGGGGGGTAGTCAAGCACTTGGTAGAGATCGACCCACATCCTACTCTTAACTTATCAAAGACGATAATTCTGCATTAACAGGCTTTCAGTAAAGATAAACGATTCTGAGGGAGCACAAATAGCTGCAGAATGACCAAGGAACTTACTACAGAGCAGGTCGCGCTCATAGTCCTTCTACAGCGGCTATGTTCGACTTTCTCTGCCGTCGGTTGCGTCTTTATTATGGCGACTTTCTGCTTCTGCAACACCTTCAGAACACCTCGTAATCGGCTCGCCTTTTACGCTTCATTTGGTAATCTTATAGCCAGCTCCAGCTATATTATGGCAGATTCGTTCGTGTCCGAGCCAACCGGTGCGTGTTGCCAGATGCAGGCTATATTCATACAGACGTAGGTTAAACCTAACCCTGATACCCTAATTCCCCCCCATGTCCTGCAAGTTTCAGAAGAAAGCTAAGAAGAGGTCTTGTAAAGTTTCGCATTCGGGGATGCGTACTGGACGCTTGCTATGGCTGTTAACGTGTACCTTACAATTTACCACCGGTTTGATGTCAAACGACTTGTAAAGCTGGAGATTATGTATTTGTTTCTATGTTACGGAGTTCCACTTGCCCACGCTCTTTGCTACTTAATCCCAAGGAACAACGCCGGCCAGCGGGTCTACGGAGGCGTTGGACTATGGTGCTGGGTGACTCCTAGCTGGGATACTTTGCGTATCGTGTCTTACGCAATTGTCTGGTATGTGCTCGTGAGCCCGGCCTCGTCCTTCTTAACGTATCTTGATGTTTATGTACTACATGCTGATCTATCCGTCTTGGGAGTAGGGTAATCATTTTAACAACTCTCGTCATCTATCTTCGCTGCGGTGGAACCATTTTCAGAATTCACAAGCAGCTACGCAGCGTCAAGGACTCGAGCTCAGGATTGTTCGCCGCTAGTGACTTTGCCATCGACTATACCAAAACGTCAGACGTAAGCGTCACCATAGAGTCGACCGGCCGGCCTTGGGCAGCGCAGAGCCAAGATATAGCCCTACCGACGCAAAGAATGGAGCATTCAACAACACTTCAGGTGTCCGGTTCCGCCAGACCCCCTTCGCGCCACAACAATAACGTCCTTAACAACGCAATATGGCAGTATACCAAATGTGCGTTGCTCTTCTTCACCGCGATTTCTGTCACCTGGATCCCTAGCAGCGCGAACCGCACGTACTCTTTTGCTCGTCGTGGGGAGATGAACGTCGTGCTACAGTATCTGGCCTCGACTACGATGCAGCTACAAGGTTTTTGGAACGCCGTTATATATGTTTTTATGTCTTGGGGGGCGTGTAAATGGCTGATATTGGAGACTTGCCGGAGTCTGACAATAAAGGCGAGACTCGGAGGACCTGGGTCCAGCAGGAGAAAGGCATGCAGAACTGAGGGTACGTCAGCTAGATGAAGCAGATCTGAGGCAGTGCTGGATTCAAGTAGGAACGTACGTTCCGAAGGCGCGACAGAGCTCGAGAAAGGTGGTTCTGAGATAGAGCTTCGTAGATAGCAAGCGTAGTGCAGTGGCAAAGCAATGCTGGCTGTTTTTGCTACTCCGCATGATACCAAAAGCCGTCCCCTACTGTTCAACTCAACTATGGTTGACTGGAGGTGGAGCAAGAAACTTACATATGATCAGCTGGAGAGAAAATTTGCGCTGTCCTACTAACCCACTAACCCAGTTAATGGAAACTGCAGTAGAGTTGGGTTGCGAATAATGTCTGTGTAAGTGGTTGAGGACGAAGAAGCAAGATCATGTCCTGGTAGGTTAGGCTGATGCTATTTCTGGATCAGGCAACCACAACCTACTACCGACCATACTTGGATTGCAGCGTCGACATTGTACGTTCTCTTAGCCCTAACTTTATGAGGGAAAACCTACACGGTGCTAGGAACTGAACTCCGTTGTCGATTGATAACCGCCTCTCAACAAGACAGTCCGAAGCATTTAGCCTTAATGTCGTGGCTCTACCGAGGGCATACTTGAGACTTCTGTAACTGAAAGCATGGAGCCAAGTTGGCTGGTTCGCGTCAATTTTCAACAGCTGGGTTGGGTGTTGAACATAATGGGTTCAATAAGACGGCCGGATCCGAGACGGATCCGGTGGAGTCAGGCATAAAAAGAAGTCTGGTGTTGACAACGCAGTGAATTTTGCGGGGAAGACGGTGTGTGGGGAAAAGGCAATAGGCCATCTTCCTCAAAGCAGCCTAGTATACCCGTCTGGGGATTTAGCATTCACCTTGACATAGCTGGCGTTTGCATGGATGGACTCCAGGGCAGCCTAGATTTGCACCAAGGCCAGGCACAATGGATCCGAAACTTCGCTTGCGAGCACCGATGCGGATTGAAAACCAGACCAACGAATGCATGGAGCGAGAAGGACGACGCCAAACGAGGGGCTTCCACGGGTTTCCCGCCTGGGACCTGGTACGGGAACCTCGCGGTGTCTGCAGACAAATGTATCAACGCGTTGGGGTTCAACCAAGCAACTTGCTCGCGTTTATATAAGCTCACTCCTCCCTCGATCTTGATCTCCATCTCGAATAATCAACTATCAACTATCAACTTACCCCTCAAATCACCCTGATGTACTTGAACACTAAAACTATCCACAACAGCACCTCAGTGAGCCAGCCCCGTAAATTCTTTTCTGTTGTTGGACTAACCGATATTCTAGCTTTCAGATAGGCGATTCCAATGAATTTCAAGTTGGCACGTACCATTTTCCTGGCTGGTGTCAGCGCCCTCGTAATAGATGGGCACACTGTGGTGACAGATGCGCAGCGGCTATCCGTCAGGCAGCCAGTCGCGTGTGCTAGGTCTGCGGTTCAGTTGATTGCACCCAGGGGCACCTCTATCGACAAAACTGAAGTTGTTGAAGCATCGGGAGCTCTGCCGCAACATTGCAGCATAATCGCACATTATATTTCCCCAGGAGTGGATGGTTCCCCACCAAGCCAAGTAAACTACTTTGTTCGACTTCCCTTGAATGGTACTTGGAACGGCAAAGGAATTTTCGAGGGAGGAGGTGGCCTACGGACAGGTGTATTAGATTTCAAGGCACTCGGCAAAGGGTACGCGCTGGCCTACACCGATGGTGGCCATCCGCTTGATGCACTTGCGGATGCTACTTGGGCGGCTTACGACAACAGACCCGACATGACCAAGATCGTGGATCACGGACATCGAGCTGTGCGTGATTCCACGATTGCCTTTAAAGCTCTCGCGAAAGCATTCTATCATGCTGCGCCTGCAAGGATCTACTTTGCAGGTTGCTCAACAGGTGGCCGTCAAGGTCTCGTCGCGGCCACCCGCTATCCGGAACTGTATGATGGAATTATTGCCGGTGCTCCAGCTATGGATTATGACGGTCTCATGATGGCGTTCGCGTGGAATATGCAAAAGATGTTACGCGGACCCAATTACTTTCTGCCAACTTCAAAGATGACGATGCTGGGCAACGCAGTCCTTGCAGCTTGCGATGCGAACGACGGTTTGAAAGACGGAATGATATCATCGCCAAGAAGCTGCAAATTTAATCCCGAGAAACTGCTTTGCCATGGAGCCGATGGACCAGATTGCCTGACTACTGGTCAGGTGGACACGGTCAAAGCCATATATGCCGGTCCGTTCAATGCAACTGGAAAAGCCCTGTATCCGGGGGAGTCGGTGGGCAGTGAGGCGAACTGGGCCGGCTGGATGGGCTCTTTCAATGGCAATCCTACTCCTGCTCCCGTACGCTTGGCCGACGGAAGCTACAACTTTGCAGTGGCAGATGCGAAGGATTCGGGTCCCGTCAAGAGAGCTGATGGAAGTTACGACTTCCCGAAAAGGCTCGCCCCGATGATGGGCATCTTCGCCGATACCTACATGCAGTACCTGTTTTTCCCAACCACGAATCCGGCCAGAGAAGCTCGCAAGTTCAACTTTGACGTTGATCCGAACGCAGGATCCAAGATGGGCGAGACACAGAATGCACCTCCACTACTTCAACGCCTAGAAAAGGCAGGCACGAAGCTGATCATCTATCAAGGTCTAGCGGACCACATTGTACCACCTGCAAGGACTATTCAGTGGTGGCACGACGCGGCTGATTCGGTGGGCGGTGCGCGGCGCCTCGGCAAGTTTGCGAAACTCTATCTGCTTCCGGACGTGGATCATTGCGGAGGCGGAAGAGGCCCGGACGTATTCGGGGCGCCGTTCAATGCTCCGTCAGGGGCAAACGGCCCGCAGAACGATGTTGTGGATGCTCTTGACCACTGGGTGGTCCAAGGGAAGGCTCCCTCGTCCATTATCGCAAGAAAGATGAAGGTTAATGAGGTGCAGAGGAGTCGCCCGGTCTGCCCGTACCCCCAAGTAGCCAAGTATAAGGGGTCGGGCAACATTGATGATGCAGCAAGTTTTAGCTGCCAGTCACCTCGAGGCGAAGAATGACGCTGCAAAGCTCGGTTCTACGAAATCCAATAGTATGAGAGCGGCATTATATTTACTAGCAGCCATTTTGCGTATCAAGTACTTGACTACTCAAGTATATTGCGCCAACGTCCAAAACCTACTTTCCTTGACTAGACCAAACCTCAATATAAGCTTATGTATTTTTAGCTCCTTGCAGGGCATTGTGGGCCGGCTTTGTCTCAACCAGCAAAACTGGCTCTTTCGCCAGCCAAGGCCTTTTATGACGCTCATGTACTTGAATGTTGACTCTTTTTACCCAAGTGACCTACAAGTTACCGACAAGTTCGCTGCTTTAAACTGTTCTTCTGTGTAAAACCTCCAGTCGCTACATCAATAACTTATTAGCGCCAGGTTAATTTTGGCGTTTTAAACCCCTCTCTGTGCAACAGTCCATCAACGGGACACTTGGAAAGAAGGTCATTTGTGGCCACACACCCTGCCACTTATGCGCAATCTAAATCTGAACCTACAAACAGTTTAAGAGACTTTCCATTTCGTAAGCGACATTTTGTGGGTTGTTTAATCCCTTTTGCACAAACACAGTATTGGTGTGGGTATTCCCAGCATTGTCCTTCGCTACAACAAGCCAAGTAAGAATGCCAAGCCCGTAGCTGCTTAGGAACACTCTTATGAAGGGAACTAGATCTATTGTAACTAATATTCTAATCTAGTCTGTAACACACGAAATACAGATATTTAACTTGTCGGAAAGCACAATCATCTGTATCGAAGAGCCACCGTTTGCGCGAAGCATTGATCCCCCGCCCCGTCATCAAACCAATTCGCTGTGGAACTACAGCAGCAATACTAGTAGGAGATGTTTAGCGTACTATTCCTGTTAGCAAATGTCTCTTTCAATTCGAAAATAAAGATTATTAGCGTCTTATTTCTGTCCTGCGCCATTGCAGACTTGCTCTGGTTTCTATCAACACCCCTTCGGACGAGGCTCTGGTCGATACCGGGACCTTGGTGGCGGCGCTATTCAGGTGAAATCGAGAGCTTCATTTCATTTTGTTCGAAGGTCTAATATTTACGTAGATATTTCTCAGGTGCTGGATGCTGACAATGGACGAACCTATCGAGCCATACAGGGCTTACACAAGAAGTATGGTCCCGTAGTGCAGGTTGGTCCGCGAACCGTAATTTTCTCCGATAGCTTTAAGAGATAAAGTATTATTGCATAGTAACTAACAACGGAAATAAGAGGACGCTAGGAAACTCACAAAGCAAGCGAGAAAGGGGCTACTAATTTTTATTCATGCTGCTGCCCATTTCTCTCTTTCTCTTCCTCCTAATTATCGTTAGAGCGGCTATAATAGTATAGAAATTAGTACTATTGTTGGAAACCTAAATTTTGAATATTGCCTTGCAGGATGGTTAGCGTTACGCGGCCGTTGCGCGACCTTTATAGGGGCGGCTTACCTAGGCATCTATGTATGGCTTACCTGGTCTTAACCGTCTGGCCTAAGCTAGATCCGCATTTTCCTCAGAGTCTAGAAGGACCTCGGGATATGTATACGCTATTATGCCGTGACATCTTAGTTTATTCTTGGCTGCATTTGCCTCAGAATGCCGTCTCCCGTTGTATCGGTAGAAAGGACAGTTCGAATGTCGGCCACCAACTCGGGCTATCGCAATAGTACGGCGGCTGGATTATGACATTGTATTAATGGCCTCATTTGGGTCTCATAGGGGAAGCATCTTTCGGGCAAGATTTGCTCCGATGTAAGTGTGGTGTTTAACGCTATATTCTTACCCGGTCGTACGGCTTGCATATCGTGAGCGAGCGACGACTGAGTATGGGCTGCAATGGCTGATGTCAGATAAGCAATTAGCGATATAGAGCAGAAAACAACTTTTAGTAAATCGATCTTTATTTAACTCCCGGCGAGATGTCTTTTGCATGTCATTGGCGAAGCGGATGTGCATATAATTGCTGGTTTGACCTGTTAAGTCTGGCCGTGAGGGTGGCATGCGCTACACCTGGGGAAATTGTCTTGCAAAAATGTAACCGCTGCACTTCTTGTGCCTGGAATAAAAGACTGAGCTTAACAGACCTGACGATAAAAAATTAAAGAGTATGACAAAAAGAATGCAACTGAGATGGTCTCTCCCGCCGGGAATTGAACCCGGGTCTCAAGCGTGACAAGCTTGCATACTGACCACTATACTACGGAAGATGAAACGGCTTTTGCAGCCATCGTAGTGGGTTGTTGATGTGGAACCACGACGAGCTCAATCAACTTAAGAAGGTTAGGGAATTGTTTGTCAAGTTTGTTCTGTATCATCCCGTCTTCAAGCAATTATCAAGCCGCTTTGAAGTCTTTCTCAGTCTGTCTGGTTCCCACTTTGTATTCTATGAAGGTGGCTTACACGGAACGTTTCAGCCGAGTAAGCCACCGTTAGACTTCCAATTATCATATCCAATTGGCAAATTCTTTTCTGCAGATCACATCTGCCTCCACTACGGGGAATTCTGATGATTCGGAAACAAAAGCTTGGCGTACTTGGCATCAAATCTACGAAAGTCAAGGCCAATGTGAAAATAACAAAAGGCCATGTAGTGAACCGGGTTTGCAATATTTGAGCTACAAACGCGGGCCAAGCTGCTTGACCTCTTTGCTGCGATGGCTACTGTTTCCTGGTATGACTCTCCGTCTCCTCTTAAGTTACCATGATGAAAGTGAATGAGGATGAGTAATGGGAGATGGCAATTAAGATCGGAATGGGAGCTGGAAGTTAAAAGTGCTTGACAAGGTACTACTTGCTAGACAAAATTGTACTCTATAGGGTTGGGCTGTACTCGTCATTGGAAATTAGGAAATGTTGTCACTAAAGACAGTGAAGATCTTTAGCGGAAAGCTAGCAATATTTCCGTCAAGTTTCTGATCCGCTTGTTACATGACAACAACGCCTAATTGACGGATAGATCCCTTGTTCTACGATGTTGTGCGGGGAAGGTATCATCTGAATATCGGAGAGCTTCACTCGACATCGCCGGCAGTATTATATCCTAACACATTATGTTATAGCCTAAACGGTTAAAATTGGAACAGGTAAATTGGCTTGATCTGTGAACTATTATGCATACCATCGTGAAAAGTACCGGAAGAGGGCAAACTGTCCAGGTTAGCGGGGAATGGCCTCAGCGGCAAGAATGCCGAAGTCCCGAGGCCTGCCGGCGTACAATAGGTTAAGAACATTGTAAACTCCAGTTTCTTTGCTAGTAGAGTCTCTTCTACATAGGTACTTCCCAACTACTGGCCTATAAAACCCATAGCCTAAATTGGAAGGTTGATGTCACCACCAACAAACCTGATTGGTGCGCCTAACCTCACAGTGACATTTGATTTCTACTTACTGGTGCTTAAAGTCTTGCTTAATCAAGATTTGAACACTTCTACCGTGCTGAGATCGCCGCGAGAGCTAGTCTAGCCATGCTAATCGGATGAACAATCGTACTTAAGTATGCTAGTTATGCACCCCAGAGATACAGTTTCATCCGGGGTGGAGCTTCAATAACCTCTCTTGCGCTCCAATTAGAACCTGCTAAACTTGAGGTTTTCCTCGTCGTTGAGTCTGTATGGCAATATATGATGAAAATGCAGCACTAGACTCTCGGCTCAGATACCCCCGATGAAATAGCACTATTCCATCACTAGTATAGTTTTCATAGATCGATAAATTAAAGATATAAAGTCCAGGAAGCCTGCTATCAGTTTCTCTATTTCCTCAGCAAGACAGCACTCCCACAACTCACTCAAACATCATAATGTCTTCTCGACAACTTACTCTCGGCCTCGCCGCCACATTCACATCCCTTGTGGCCGCATCCCCCATGCCCTGTGACATCTACGCCGCCGGAGGAACGCCCTGCGTAGCCGCTCACAGCACAACCCGCGCCCTATACAGCACTTACACCGGCCCTCTCTACCAAGTAACCCGCGGCAGTGACCAGGCGAAAGCCAACATCACCCCCCTGGCAGGCGGTGTCGCCAACGCCGCCTCCCAAGACTCCTTCTGCGCAGGCACAACCTGTCTCATCAGCATTATCTACGACCAGTCCGGTCGTGGGAACCATCTTACACAAGCTCCGCCAGGGGGTTTCAGCGGCCCAGATGTAAATGGGTATGATAACCTGGCTAGTGCGATCGGCGCTCCAGTTACGTTGAATGGGCACAAGGCATATGGAGTGTTTGTATCTCCTGGCACGGGGTATAGGAATAATGCTGTCAATGGGACGGCTATCGGTGATGCAGCCGAGGGGATGTATGCTGTTCTTGATGGGAGCCATTATAATGGTGATTGCTGCTTTGACTATGGTAATGCTGAGACTAATAACCGGGACACTGGTAACGGACACATGGAAGCTATTTACTATGGTGATAATACGGTCTGGGGTTCTGGTTCTGGAAGCGGTCCGTGGATTATGGCCGACCTGGAGAACGGACTGTTCTCGGGTGCGAATCCTAAGAATAACCCTGCCGATCCGTCTATTTCTTACCGCTTCGTCACTGCTGTTGTTAAAGGCGAGCCTAATAAGTGGGCGATTCGAGGTGCTAATGCTGCGTCAGGCTCGTTGTCTACTTACTACAATGGTGTTCGTCCGACCGTCTCTGGCTACAACCCCATGAGCAAAGAAGGCGCTATAATTCTCGGAATTGGCGGTGACAACAGTCGTGGCGCCCAAGGAACGTTCTACGAAGGTGTCATGACATCTGGCTATCCATCTGACAGCACGGAAAACTCGGTACAAGCAAATATCGTTGCTGCCAAGTACGCCACCACATCCCTAGTCAGCGGGCCGGGCCTTAAAGTAGGCTCTTCCGTCTCATTTCGTGCTACAACAGCGTGTTGCACTACACGTTATCTAGCACACAACACCTCAGCAATCAATACACAAGTCGTCTCTTCATCGTCAAGTACGGCCCTCAAGAAACAGGCTAGTTGGACGGTTCGCACTGGCCTTGGAAATAACGCCTGTTTCTCCTTTGAATCCGTTGATACCCCCGGCAGTTATATTAGACACTACAACTTTCAACTGGTACTCAACGCCAATGACGGGAGTAAACAGTTCCACGAAGACGCAACCTTTTGTCCACAGGCTGGTCTCAACGGCCAGGGCAATTCCATTCGATCATGGAGTTATCCCACCCGCTACTTCCGCCACTATTCCAACGTTTTATATGCAGCGAGCAACGGTGGGGTTGAGACGTTTGATGCTCAGACTTCTTTCAATGACGATGTGAGCTGGGTTGTTGGCGCTGGCTTCGCCTAGGTCTTGTGAATAGGCAATATTTTCATGTAACTCAATGCACACTTGCTAACAATGGGGGCTTCGCAACATCAAGACTAGTTACTGAGCTAGTGTGATGAGTTGGAGTGAAATGCGAGGAGACACTTGACGAGAGGCTGTGTTGCTCGGGTGAAACCGTTTTGTTGATGTGACCAACCGAAATGCTTGTCCTGTCATGATTGGTTGAGCCAGTTGGACAAATAAAAACCATCACCAGTTGCACAGTGTTATCACATGCCGGTGTTGATGCTTTGGCGGTATATTACGGGGGGGCTTCATGCTTGGGGCCTGAAAGGGAGTGATTAGCTATGGGACAACGAGAAAACCTCCAACAAATCCTTCTCGTTTTTTGATGAACAGCAAAGCTAGTCTCCTAACTAGAATTGGGCGTAAGAGATTCATTTGACGTAAAATGACCACAGATACATAGCAGTTGTGACCCATCTTCAGGCTGACTCAATCTTCTCCGTGAGGGCCAGTGCGCTTTACAAGCCTCCATATCCTTCCTCAGTTGCTGCTAAACCTGGAACTTATAACTGGTACAAAGCGCGGCTCTAGCAATGAAGTAGCCATTGGCCCTTTAAACAATCCCGACACTTGACACCAGTCTTTGATGACCACCAAGCTCTAGGCCCCCTTATCCTTCAGCGCAAACATGGCCACAGACCATCCATAAGCTCTACTCAGCCGGCGGCCATGCCGCCGGGCGATCAAGAATGGAATCTTGCCCCTGGGATGTGGTTCATGAAATTGAATGCTTCTCTCCATGGCCAGCGTGGTTGGTTGGAAATGCCATACGGATCCGTACAATTTCTGTGCCCCAAATCCGACGGACCTCATGGCGTGGAGGAAGTCATTCCAGGCCACTTCGCCCGGCGTGGTGTTGGCGGCCGGATCGAAAATGACGATGCGGAAGACTTTTAGAGCGCGGTTGTCTACTAAAAGTAGTGGTGGGGGGCTTGCTTGCGTATGAGCAGGGCCTGGTGTGACGTCCACCTTGTTCTCCGCTGAGGTGGTAGGGGTCCCGCGAGACTTGACTTTGGACTTCACAGTTGTTCCGGCCAGCACTTCCTTCTTTGCAGACGGTTCCTCGGAAGAAATAAACAAGCTGGAGAATGGCTTCGTGGGAGCGTCAATATCGGGCTTGGAGACCTTGTTGCCCTCACCAGCCTTTTTGGCCACCGGTTCGACCCACGGCGGCGTCCGTTCAAGTGGCCAACCCTTTGCAAGTAGTCGTTTTAGAGCTGTGCCATCCATATTTCCAGCTTGGGAGTAAAGTAGCTCGTCAATCTTGACCCAGAAGATGTCCAAATTAGCCTCAGCCGCCCGGAGTTTCTCGACGTTCGCCATATTTCGGCGCCTTCCCACAGGATAGTCAAACTTATTATCCGAAGGGTCCCCATATGGAACCAGCTTGACGACATTGTCCTCACGGAGCGCTTCCAGGATTCGACTCAAGCCCTTGGTTCGAGACGCGAATTCCGTCTTGATACCATCCTCTCTGTCGACTAGCGCATTCTCGAACCCGTTGGCCCAGGGCTGGTAGATCTGGATTTGCCTCAAGCACTCGGCAATAATAGAGAGCTCGCCGATTAGAAAGACGATATATGGAGAGAGGAGATCCCGGACCTTTTGGTCTGTCTGGATCAGCCTGTCAAGCTCGTCGACGACCACAGGCACGCGGCAGAGAAACAGATTGCGACCGTCTTCCCAGAGAGTCCGTAGTAACCACATTAATTGCTCCGTTGTCTTATCCATCTTGATATCAGTCTTCTGCGTGACGCTAATCTTGGACGAGCTCGGCGACTCAGGCACAGCTCGAACAAAAAATTTCCTCATTGGCAGCGAAGCAGGAAAGGCCGTCTTGAGCTGGTTAAGAAGGCCCTTGGCCAACTGTTCGAGGTAGTGGTGAAACTTGAGCAGAGCTACCAGATACTCCTCGGGAAGATCTTTTAAAGGTGATATTTCCGCTGCGTGCTTTGTTTGCAGGACCTTCAACTTGCAGGCTTGGTCGTGGAGCTGCGAGAACATGTCCAGCTGAAGAGTTGCCTCGAGAACTACGTTGTCAATAACCCTAGCCCACAAATACTTCTCACGAGGAAATCTCAAGGTAGGATGAGCGTTGCCATTAACATCCTTGAGCATTTCCAGCCGATGCTCCCTGGCTTCTAGGAGCTGGTCTGCAAAGTAGCTTGGATCTTCACGTAATGCCCACACGTGTTCTTCGGCGCGTGAAGCCCTCGCGGCAAGCAGCGACTCGATATTCTGCAGATCAAGCGTAGCGGGGACTCTGTAGGGTGCTTCGTCTGCCAAAGTGGCCAATGATGTGAGGCCAGTGGGATCATGGTTGCTTTTGAGTGACGGTTCCTCTTCAATGGGATAGATGTCGCTAGTCAGGTTCTCGGGTGGAATCTCATGGAGTATCTGCTGGCAGCAGCAAACAAGAAACTCCAGGAGCCGACTCTGAGCTTCCAGAATAGCAAGTCCTTCCCCGGGAAGGAACTGCTTACGCGTGTGCATCCAATCAAAGGCATCTTCATGGTCGTCCCAGCTCATCAGTCGGCCATAATCAGCCTGCTTCGTCATGCCGTTCAATGTCATGACGTAGGTATTGAGAAATATGGGAACAAGGACCATGGAAACTCTACCCAAATGCATGGCATCGCCATCCGCAGCAGCAAAGACGCTCGGATGGTTTCTCGCTCTCGCATTGAGCAGCAACGGCAAGGACCTTGGCTTGGCCAGGTCTTCTTGGTTGATGTAGGGCCATGTGAAGGAGCCACGACTATCAGCTGCGGCCTCGTGAAGCCGGTTCGGGTGCTTGCGAAAGGCTGCGAACTCGGGACGATGAGTAGTCGGCATATCAGGCCAAGCTGTTAGTAGTATTTTCAATCGCTGGGTCCTGGTCTTCTTTTCCCAGCGCGTCTGAATCTTGGCCTCATGACGATCAACAATGGCCTTGAGCAAGCTGCAGTGACTGAAGATCTGGTCGGTGTTCTCCTTCGCTTGACGGTGAACTTCGGCGGGCGGCATGATCTTCGGCGGGCGGCATGATCTTCGGCGGCGGCAAGCCTTTGGAAGCATAGAAGCCGAACGCGTCGCTGTTGTTGTTCCAGTCGGTCGTCTGGAGGTCGCCAACATCCACGTCATCCAATTCAGGATGTGGCTCGAAAGGATCGAATTGGTGGTTTGTGCGATTTTGCAGAGGATTCATTTTGGATGGTCGTAAGCTGGACTGGCTGACAAGGTACAATCAATTGTTCTTGGCTACTGAAATGTTTGGAGTAGGAGTCGTGAAATGTGCGTGTCGTCTTTGTGCAAAGATCTGTTGACGTTGGCTGGTCCATGTCGTGTCTGTTGGCCCAGCCACCGTGGCGTCTGTGGTGATTCCATTGTTCGCACATTTCCAACACGGTTCACAAACAACGGTTCAAAAGCTCAAGTGCGAGGCACAGAAGGTCTAGTTCCTTCCAATGTTGGTGTGGTCTGGTCTGGTGGCCATGAGGGCAATTGCAAGCCGAATTATCAATCGCGCTTGCCGTCGTGTAAATAGTGCTAATGTCTGGTGGAAGCACGGGCCATATGCAGACATTTGATGCCGTGCCAGATTTGCCAGCATTGAGAGCACATGAGAGTGAGTGTTCACATACGTATGTAACTCTCGAGCAATTGTAGCCTCCAGATGTCTGGTCGTCTAAGAAGGTCATGGTCAGTTAAAGATGTCAACGGTCCAATATCACAACGGATAGAAGCATCTCAACTTGCAACAGTGCGTTTTGTGAAATCAGATCTGCTCACAGCATTCCTTATTACGTATCAGACCTCAAATCATAAATGTGATTCCCCGGTTGCGCGACATCTATTTGTGTCACTTTTGGCGTCAACGTCGGGCTGTAAAGCAAATGCCTGTTAACAAAAACACCCCAGCTTCACCACATCATCTTAGGGCTTGACGGGTCGCAGTAGGAACATCGAGTTGAGCTTACTTGCAGGCTGGAAAACACCAGCTGACCTAGCAGCGGTAAACATCGTCCCCACCACGGTGAGTGAGATTTCATGTGAGTTGGAGTCATGTTGCCCCCAAATGTAATAAAAATGCCGAGCAAACGAGAGAAGAACATGAGGTACATGAGGCTAACTTTCTGTGACGCGACCTACCAGTTGACATGTAGTAGCACTGCATGACTGCGTCTACATACATGAGATCGGCTGCCGAACCACAACATTGAACCTACCGGACATGAGAAGTCAAGGAGCGGTGGGCTGGGGTCACAGCCTCACAATGCAGGGAATGATGTAGTATGGCGGCTATTTGTTCCTCCTCACAATTGAGCCACCTGCGTTCCTTGAGCTGGATTTCACCCATGTCATCAATTCGTCACAAAAATGAGACTGCCTGATAAGTTTTAGGCACCAACCGGACTTCTCTAGCCGCGCAGAAAGCTGAGTTGAGCTGTCAGCTCAACTGGTGCTTTATCTGATTGGATCAAATACTCAAGTTCCATGTCCTTCCTTGCACCATGGCATGCTGCCGTGAGCCCATGGCGGCTAAAATGCAGCCACAACCAAAAAATACATTAGTTAGACGAGATAAACGAAGCCTTGTTTCGCATCTTTGCTGTGGTGGCAGGCATCGGCAGTTGTAGAGGCTACTAATAACATCACCTACCCAGATCACCCTGAACATTTCTAATCATTTTCGTCCTGCCGACTCTAGTCTGGCTACTCCGTATATTGCAAATCTGCCTTCCTTCTTTTGCGACTTACCCTTCAAAGAGCAATCTCTCAGCGATTAAAAGATTGGATTCTAAAAGCATGTGGAATAAAATATCAAAGAGCGATACGGTGGTCATTGAACTCCCCACATGTGAAAGACGAAACGACCCTTTTCCGTATCCTGGGCTCTCCTCTCCTCCAGCAACGGATCCGATGAACGGGAGCTCAGAACGCTCTACTGACTCGGAATCGGTATCGTCTCTCAGGCGGTACTATGAAACGTTTCTAATGCCATTGAAGGGTATCATATTACACGGTATGGTCAAATTGTGTAATTTCTAGCTGAATTGTATTGAAGAGTTGTAAGTTTCTGACAAGCATTCATATAGAACCTCCTGAGGATACTACACTGCTAGAAGAGCTGCTAGCCACAGAACGGTCTGACCGTATTTATGTCACCCACTGGCCACACTGGTGTAATTGGTTGTCCCACCGACGCATTCTGGACGATTTGATAAACTATAATGCTCCCAACTTCTCAGAGACGGTATTTCCTCGTGATGCCACAATCCTCTCTTGCTTTCAGAGGCTTTTCATGGACATGGGCCAGCAACCTAGCTCAGACGTCAAAGGGCTTCATACCTGTGTCGTCGCAATGCAAACGGATGATATTATAGTAAGGAGGCCCCTTTTGGAACTCTACGTCTCCATTTGGAGAAGTAAACGTGCTCTTATAAGGTCTCTTCCGATTTATTACACGATATTTCTGCTACAAAGGCAAAATATCTTGTCAAGGCACGAGTTCAACGAAGTTCTTTACCACCTGTCGGTCGAAAAGTCTTCTCCAATCCGGATAAAGGACGCAACTTACAGCTACAAACCTTGCAACAGACGATGGATGCGATATCGCTTCGAGTGGCCAGAAAGACGAACTTCGTACGACTCAGACCTCGACAAGTATACCTGGCAGCCGTGGTGTGCCAAGCCGACGCGCGAGCATGTGCAACTGTTTCTCTTTCAAGCGCGTGGAACATACCCAAGCAGCATCTTAATTTTTGCGAAGTCGACGTCAACTGTGGAAGGAATAAGGAAATTGAGGTGCTGTGGACAAAAGCGAGCAAGGGTGCCTTACGAGCACCAATGCAACAATCTGCTTGCTGCTCTTCTTCTCTTCATCCAGAACGAGACGATTCAGTTTACCAATCAAATGAAGGAAGAGATGAACACATTGGTAAATCAGGTGTATACAAAATTGGGGTTGTTCCCAATCGGCTAATATATATTTTTGCAGAAAATTCAGAGCCGGAAGAATCCTACTGGCAGCAAAGTTCAATACCTTTTCCATCTTCGAGATCTGGTTGCGAAGGCCCAAGAAACTGTAAAACTGAATCGACGACAAGTACAAAAGCTCAGAAAAACAGCCAACCTCTTGTTATCTCTCCCCGCATTATCCCTAAATCGAAGAAGTGCCAGAGCATTTGACAATTTTGTTCAATCACAGAGACGAATTGAGGCATCCCTTAATAGCATAGCCATGCAGCTGGAAGTTGATATGACTGAGCTTAAAACCCAAATGGACCTTGTTCAGGTTCGCAGAACATTCATTCTTTCGATTTTCGCTGGCTTGTATATTCCACTGTCTTTTGTTACCGTAAGTTTTGTGCCCCAATCTGCCTACGCTGACGATAGGCACTGACAAATTATTCCACCTGTAATAAGTCGTTCATGGGCATGAATCTCGACGCCTTTGATGTCTCCGAATCGAGCCGTAACATCACAGAGTGGAATGGCTCTGCGGAAAATCGGACACTCATAGAGCGAGAACAAGTGATCTTGTCCGACAGTGAGTCCCAGAACTGGGATATCGGGTTATTTTGGAAGATCTCATTGCCACTCGCCGTCGGTACGATTATGGCACCTCTTGTAATTGGGGCAATGTTGCGAAAGGTCATCCAGTTTTCATCAAAGTACCACATTGTGCTGGCACTTGGAACCTTCTCGTATTGCCTTTTGTGAGTGACACAAGTCAATTCCTATTTAAAAGAGTTCTGAATCTAAAATCTAGCAGGATGGCCGTCATAACGGTCTCGCCGATTGCGACCCCGGTTGTAAACGGAAGTCTAGTAGCGGTACCTACAATCTACATTCTGATTAGTATTCTCAAAGGAGTAACATCTGGCGACAAGACCAAGGTCGTCTTCTCCATTTTCCTAGGCATTTGGGGATTGATGTCAACTGCATTTATCATTCTCTCACCTATACTCGCAAAAGGCGTTTCGTGGTCGTTTGTGATCTTTGCTCTATATGAAGTGGTGGTTCCTTTCGGGCTTTCACAATACGTCCGACGAAGAAGGAAACGGACTATAATAGGTTAATGCTTACACTAACTCCATATCGCTAAATATTTCGAAGGCGTTAATACAAGCATGTTGTCCGTTTGAGTGATTTAGAAGTGCACCCAGTTCGTTTTTAGTCGGTGTATGAGAAGTTGAGTCGCTAGATAAGGATGGAATGTCTCCATTCGGTTAAATCGAGCGTGGACAACATGATGGCAGTTCTTTCATTCGATTCGAGGATGTGAATGTCTGGTGACCGCGGAAGAACACGGATGACTGAACGACCTGAATGTCATACAACCTAGCCGTCAAGATAGACACTTGCCATTTACGGATATAACTAAGTCTTTCGGTCTACATTGGCAGAGCGCCTCTTTGACAAGCTCGAATGACTCAGCGATCATTTTCTTTGATATCTGCACGTAGATTCGTTTGCCGTGGCGAATGTGAGGCTGACGATGAGGTCAAATGGCCCTGAAACACTGCCACCGCCACTCATGCAAACTGCAATAACTCTCAGGCTGAAAGCGCCAATGCCCAACTTAGAAGACAAAATAATATCTACAGACGACATTCTTTGACTAACCAACAGTGAATTGCTCGCAGCTTTAATTGTCAGAGTCATTGATAGACTGGCAATACACAGCCGTCTCAATGGGCACTCCAGTCAATGCCCCATCACAGGCAAATATTCGGAATCACCTATACCGGCCTCTTCTTGATGCCGAATTTCGAGTTGTGCATGTACTGCCAGGTCAGTTCTCAGACGACATTCAATGCGTCATTGAGACTCGACATACAAAGATCAGATGTCAGTATGAGGCGCTATCTTACCAATGGGGCGACGAGACCAATCCAAGCTTCATCAAAGTTGCATCCATCAACTCTACAATGCAAACTCGAGCGGACACTGGACTCAACAGAGCATCAACACTGTTTAAAATCGCTGTTAAACGCCTTTGGCACCTATCTCAACGATACGCCCTCTCATTCCGCGTTAGTATGGTCATCATCGCTGCCCCGCCCATCATCCGCCTAGAGGGGACATTGTCTCCCACGTTGATAAATATGTTCACTGCACTGCTGTGTATTCGCTTCAGTGTATTTCTCGCAGACACTTTGATGAATGGACTCGGTCTTGTTGACGAGGTCTTGGAAACGAAGCCTTGGATTTTAGCACATCGTGTCCCAGGTTATGCTGAGAATCCTGCCGCTTTTGGATCATTGAAGTTTGAGTCTTTGCCAGTAACCAGGAGTCTAGAGCAAGCTCTGCGCCATCTTCGACGAGAATATCGTTCTCGCACCCTCTGGATCGACGCACTCTGCATCAATCAGCACAATGAGGATGAAAAAGCGACTGAGATTCAGAGAATGGGTTGGATATATGCAAATGCTTCGCCTGTGGTGATATGGATTGGTCCATATCACGACATTGGACAACAAAACAGCTGCACTACATG
This sequence comes from Pochonia chlamydosporia 170, assembly GCF_001653235.2. Taxonomy (NCBI): domain Eukaryota; kingdom Fungi; phylum Ascomycota; class Sordariomycetes; order Hypocreales; family Clavicipitaceae; genus Pochonia; species Pochonia chlamydosporia. Next base: position 2,852,254 of record NC_035795.1, on the reverse strand, counting down.
TTTGTCCTTAGTCGGACCGCATTGTAGGCACAGACAGCAAATTCAGAAAGCTTTCGACTACGCAGAGTCACTAAATGTAAGACGTCATTTTCTCAGGTTATTCTTTAGCCCACATCAACCACACATATTTCGCGACTGCCGCCCCGGCTTCCTCGAAATCGCGAACCGAGGCTGGTGGAAGAGGTTATGGGTAATACAGGAAGCATCCTTGGCAACAAGTTTAGTTTTGTTACAGTGCGGTCATAGTACTTGCGACTTTGGGAATTTCGTGTCGGCTCATTCAGCACTACACGTTGAGCACCCTGATGACGACGAGTTTCGAGACGCCGTTCTTTCCTGTGTCCCTATGCACAACACAATTCGAGATTTTCGGTACTCGTCTCGCCATGATCAAGGACGAATTGCCTTTGACAGAACGCTGCTTGACAAGTGGGTTGTGGAGGCGATGAGAAATATGGTATACATCTTTTACCCGGATATGTATGGTGGTGTTGCACCATTCCATGAGCAATCGTTTGCCCACAAACTTAATCGGATTCTCCTAAAGACGGCAGGTCTTTTTAAATGTCGCGATGAGCGGGATAGGTTATATGCTATTCTTGGTATTGCAACCGGCGTCACGACAGGAGAAGTCACCAGATTAGCGAATCTGCTAGAGCGGCTCATCAGATACTCAACTTACTGGATATTGGCACACCCGGAAGACCTGTTGGGGACTTGGGGTAGTTCCAGCCTCTGGCACAAAGTCATCTTGAGGACTCTGGCCGCTCTAGCAGTGGCCCCTTGGCTACAATTCTACGATTTCACTATAAAACACTGGGCAATAAATCGTCCTTACTATGTCATAACGAGAGACAAAGACAATCTTGATGTCTTGATGGACAGTGGGAAACATCTTACTCGTGCGGAATTCTTCACCAGTCTAGCAGAATATCTTGCAAGGGAAACAAAAAGCCTGTCTCTTCTGGAGGCAGCCAACTTTGGGAAAGACAAGGACACAAATATGCCATCCTGGGTACCAAATTGGTCCAGAAGTGTGGATGACAAGGCATACAATTCGATCACCCGTCTCAAGACGAGACACTTTATTGACGTCTTTCAAATATCAGCCGACGGGAAGCGTCTCATACTCCTTGGTCAACCTAAAGGCACGGTATACACAAACTGGGCGACTGAGCTTGCTAGTGTCCGAACTTCGCCGTGGCGAAGGACAGTAGAGAAGGTTCTTGCTCTCCCTCCTGTGGGGAGATACATATTCATACGGTGCTTGTGGTGGATTGTGTTGATACTACGAAGCAAACCGTATCTCATGCTGGACAGGTCTGAGAAGGCTCTACTAGCCATGGCCTACAGATTGATGAACCAATGGCTAGACCTTGGTGGATTCTGGCTGGCAAATGGAGGAACATCACCCGTACGTATCCGGGATGGCGGCAATCGTCTTATGGGGACGATAGCAGCTGGTGAGGCAAATCCAGGGGATACCATTGTATCTGTGCCAGGTTGCTTCAACTGGTTGGTATTGCGGGGAGGACAAAAACGTCCGAATGGAATGAGGCGTTGGAAGCTGGTTGGGCTTGTCCATGTAGGGGCTCGTAATGAGGCTAAAGGCGCAGGACAAACCTGGGGTTACTCTAGAAGTAAGTGGACTTCGTTAGTAGACAAAGGTCTCTTCCGAGTGTACGAAGTCATATAAACGTAGTAGACTGTCTGAGAAGGGTGTGGAGTGTATGAACTAAGAGAGGGGGATGTTGTAAGAAGACATGTTTTTTGGCCCAAAGCAAAGGTTACGTGATGGGGCTGTCCCGGTCAAGGTTGCCTTTATCTGGAAAGAAAGAGTATATATAATAAATTAGAGGCACACAGGGCAAATATAGGTATTCAAATACCTTTGTATTACAAAATCATTTCGTACTCGTGTCCTCCTTAATAATTAGAAGAGACTAAATACAGCGAAAGACGTTCATGTCACCCTTTTCTGTTCACCATGCTGCAGTTGCTAAGCCCATCCACTGCCATCAATCCTAAGCCTAACTCATTCATAGAGAGTACAGGACAACAAAATACGGCCAGAATCGACACCGCTACACCTCCTTCTACCTCCCCGGAAGCTCCCAAGCTTGCGTGTGGCTTGAATGCGCCCCCATTTCCTGCCGTGTCTGCCGTCCAGACATCTCATAATGTTGACTAGAGACTTGCTGACCGTTACTCGTATCAGGATAGTTAACAACACGGGTATCTATCTCCCTGGCAGCACCACGGCTAGATAGCTCTTGAGCTTTGCCTTGTACTGGCGTTCCTGGCGAAGAGCGGGTAATGGGCGAGACTGAAGCCGTAGGCTTGAAATCCGTCTTGCTAATGGCCGGATATGGGGCTGGTATAGTGTTCACTTGCTCCCATTGCGATTCACTCACTTGGACTTGGTGTGTGTAAGACGGTTCCGGGTCGCCGTTCTGACTGACGTTCTTCCGGTGTCTCATACAGAGCCACACCACTACTCCCGCAATTATTGCGGCCGCGGGTATGCCTATGCCTAGTCCGATTCCAATATTCTTTTTCGTGTCGTTGTCGTTCTTGGTTTCTGAATTGGGGGACTGTGTTTCCTGTCCCGCTCCCCATGTAAAGGTCACACCCAAATCAGCTATGAATGTCAGAAACGAATCATAGAACGAATGTCATGCTAATTCAAATGGCACGGGAATAAAGAAGGGAGAAGTAGAGAGGCACCAAAACCCGCATGGTATATCACATCTGGGGGGTAACTTACGTTTCGGAGTCGTTTTCGCCAATCCGCCATCAGTCGTTGTCGCCAAACCAGACAAATCCGTCGTCTTTCTCGACGTATCCGAGTGAGCCGTTGAAGATGGTCTAATCGACGTTGACGTTGCTTCCGTATTTGAAGTCAAGGTAGCAGCAGCGGCAGTCCACCCAGCACCAAGTGTAAGCGTGTTGTCGTTGCAATAGCCGGAGTAGTAGCTCCTCATGCTAGCCAAATCCCGTGTCATGTCGCCCCGTCCACAGGATTGACTAGCACACCTGTTGAGGAACTGGCTGGCTACGGAGGCGGATGCAGAATCCGTCGCGCAGTAGCAGTTGTTGTCAAGAGGAACTTCGCAACCAAGGGCTTCCCCGAGATCCTTGCCAAGGCCATACTGAAGACAATAACGGATGCAGATATGCTCGGATCGTCCAATGGCACTTGTTATACTGACTGTAACTGCGGCTTTGGAGATGGAAGCCCATAAGGTGATGATGATGACTGATGATACACAAAACATGGTGCTGATGGTCATGACAGACAGCCTTGTAGGTTGTGAAGCGATTGAATGAATCTGGTATCAATACAAAAGCTCCTAGACAACAGAAGAATAGATTCCCACTCCAAGTATTTAACAAGCCTTTAGACGTAGAACTTTAAAACCAAGTTTGCCCCCCTGGCGTGCCGCGGGTGCTCCCGCATACTTCCTCCAATCTATTTTCGGACTGCGCTGGCAATCGGCTCTGTATCTTCCCCAGTCAGATTTTATTCCATTGTGTAACATAATAATTCCCACACAAGCCTTATTCGAAAATGTCTTGGCTGCATGAAGCTGAAATTCTCAAGGTGGAATAGTAGGGATGCGGTTAGATCGCATGGGCCTGCTCGGCTCGGTAGTTCCATCCATGGCACTGAGAAAGCGAATCATGAAGTCCAAGCTACGCAAGCCTCTTTCTATCATTTCCTAGGATCGACACGCTTTACCGCGTGTCGTCAACGGATTTGGATGTTGGGTTCCTAACTGAAGGCACTGGAAGTCTGGGTCGCGCGCCTGTCGTGTATCCTGGCATCAAACTAATCTTAGCATGCATTATTGCTTCTGACAGTTACTGTCTGTATGAGAAGATTGGTCGGAAAGATATGCAGGCTTCTTGTTGGCGCGGACCTGCGTCGGTTGCTGAAGGTTAAATTATCAGTACTGCGGCTGAAAACGCCCCTTCGGGCAGAGCCAGTTAAAGTACTTCGCTTCCCGCCATATGGCGGGTGATCAGCAGGCCGTTGTTTATTCTGTGACACTTCGGGCTCCAATATGGAGTAAAATTGAGAAAATACGTCACGTTTGAATTCTATCAAGTCAATATTCAGTTGGCCGAGCCTTGGCGATGCAAGGAGTGAGCGTGAGATATGACCTGCCGTGGTAAAGCAGCAAAACGGGAATAAAGATTTGTACTCGTAGACTTTGACCGCAGTTTCTCTGACCAAGCGGTTGGTACAGACGCCTCGTCATGACTTTCTTTTTTGCCAGGCGGCTATTCTGTAGGAATATCTTCATCAACAGGTCGGACCACCCAATCATGTTCTCAACGTCAATCTAACAGACGCCTCTGAAAATGATCTGCGAGATTACATAGCAGATCACGTCAGGTTCTATAGGTCGCAAGAAGCGGAGGAGGACGACGTTGACTCGAGAAGTTATTCTCGTACTGGGCTCCTCAGACAAACACAGTCATGGAAGATGGCAGATCTTCCTTGACACTTGACCACGCCCGCTTGGAAGATGAGTTCTTTGTATTTCAGAATAATAGGCTACTCCACTTATTTCATGAAGGCTATACAAAAGCTGCCAATACTTCATGCTCGGTCTGCTACACCATGCAAGAACCCGTTGCCTGAGCTATTCAACTATGGTGCATCTGCGTACATATTGAAAACAATTGAGGCGCGTACTGCGTTCCTTGACCTAGATTCTGACTGTATTTCCTCCATGATATCTTCCTCAATCCGCACCATCCCTCCTCTTGGCCCTTCTCTCCCATCGTTCTGCTCTCCTCTGCGCCCGCCCTTCTTTAGACCACCACGATGCTTTTTCCCCCTCATAAAGTTCTTTTGGAGGCGGTATTGTCCCGGCTGCCCTGCCTTCCCGATACTGCATCGCCTGATCTCTGTAGAATGCGTGGTTCTCAGCCTGTGCTAGACGCTGTCCAACGATGCCTCCGACAACACCACCTGTCACCGTGTCACCACCGACTGACCCAGGACCCACGGCACCGACCATGCCTCCAACTGCCATGCCGGTGTTTTGCATTTGCGACTGGTATTGAGGGTAGGGTCGTGTTACATTCTGAGGGAGTGGCGCTGAAGCCGGAGCCGAAGCCGAGTCTCCATGCTGTTGCTGGTAGGCTGGCGGTGCTGACACTTCAGTTTGTGGTTGGCGATCAGCGGTTGCTGGATTGCCTTTCTGTTCGGAGAGGGACATTCTTGACTGGTTGTTGTTTATACTTTTTGTTTGGAAAGTTTGTTCAGGCCAGCAAAGGCAGACGTTTAATAACCTCCAGATGTTGGACTGCCATATTTCCCAGGTTTCAGATCTGCGTAACGCCAGTATTTAAAAGATCTACCATGATCACAACATTCTTCTGTCGAGTTTCCTAGGACGGAAATGGGAACGCCACTTATGCAACAGCTGAGAGTTTCGGGCCTCAGCCTCACCACGCCCCAGAGGCAGCCCGGCCGTCATCGACGCTAAAATCGGCCTGTTTTTGAACCGGCTAGTGAATTAATCGTTCTGATTTGGCAATGTCCAGTGATGCTACTGCCACAAACATAACTGCAACTGGGTAGTTTCTTACATGGTTGGGCTGCGCCATACAGGTCTCGGCATCTTTACCCGAGCATTTTGCCTATTTCTCTTCTGCAGCAGGACCCAAGTCAACCAGAATGAAGCTAACATGACTGAAGAATGTGACGGAAATAAAAATGTTTTCAGAGCACAAGGTGAGTTAATTACATTACCGGTGCTATCCAGTTGCAAACTGCAAGGAGTTCCTGACCCAGATAGTTTAGACCAATTTCCAACACTCAACACACGTATCGGCCAACTCATTTATAAACACAGCCGGCACCTAACTAATTACAGTTTCCTTAGTTGCTGGACTCTTTTTTCCCTCATTTCTTTAGCAACTGAATGATTTGGCGCAAGGCCCTCGAAACCGTGAGACAAGCCCGGGTAGATATGAAATTCCGTTTCCACCATTGCGTCGAGAAACTTTCCAACGTACGCCAGGTTTTCCTTCACAAATAGATCCAGCTGTCCAATGTCCATGTACAGCGGAGGCAGACCCTTTACGTCTTTGGCTCGAGCCGGTGCAGCGTATATTGGTACATCATCCGATTGAACCTTGGATCCGAGATAGGCAGTCCACCCGGTGACATTATCCTCCTCGTTCCATAAAGTGACCACATTTTCCGGCACTGTTTCCGAGTTTCTATCGTCGAGCATGGGATATCCAAGTATCTGCCGTGCAATTGGAGGCTGCAATTGGCGATCTCTTGCGAGGAGTGTCAACCCTGCTGCCAGAGCACCTCCTGCGCTTTCACCCATTAGACCAACTCGACTCGCATCAACTCCAAGCTCCTTGGCTTGCGACATTATCCATGTCAACGCAGCCCAGCAGTCGTCAAGGGGTGTCGGATAGGGATGCTCGGGAGCAAGACGGTAGTCCACAGCGAATAGTTGTACGTCGGTTTTTACCACGTATTCCGCAAGACCTGCCATCATTGCAGCCGGGCTTAACGAGATGAACCCTCCGCCGTGAATATGTAGAACTGCTGGCCCGCCCTCAGAGCTTGGATCTCGATCCGTTCTCTTCAAGTGCCATATTGGCAGGGAATAGCCGTCTGGTGTTTCGACATTGTGGATAGTTTGGGTTACACCATCCGGTAATTGTGTGTTGGTCGTAAAACCTGCCAAGATCTGTCGCCTTGTCTCAACATCGTGGACTTTAGGTTTTGGCAAGTTTTGAAGCGTGGGGATGAGTGGTGCTAAAGCAGAAGCAAACTCATTGTCCATTTGTAACCCCATTGTGTAAGAGTGTGATCGGCACGGCTCGAGTTCCGTATGCAGGTAATTTGAACTGTCATCTGTCACAGCGTACTCGCAATGACTTGGCGCATCTGAGAATGAGCAGCATAACCCCAGGTATTTCTACCCAACCTGCCATTCAGGCTTGTCTATGAATTACCTCTTACACCGCAATGTCCGTGGAACGCGCGGTGATTTTCCAATACTGATTCGTCTCCACCAGGTGACTTCTCCGCGTGATGATGATTTGGTTGCACCACAGGTATCCCCGGAATGGACAGCGGGAGAGAAGTCCTTTCCGCCGATTCCGCTCAATAGTTGCATGTTGTGCTAGACCCTGTTGATCGCCCTCGGTCGTTCACGGTGGATCACATCTGTGGCTAGGCCAAGCCAAAATCCACTTGGGTAGAGATTCATTTGGTACCTGGATAGGAGCTCAATGTTCCGGTGCGCCGGCCGCGTTAAGCAATTATATATCTAGTCGAACAGCTTCGTAGAAATTCAACACTAGCGTTGGTCTCATTATGGTCCGTTCCTAAGTTGAATACAAGAACTTGGCATCTTTTATCTTTCGTATCGTATTGTCTCGGCTCTATTGCCTATTGTCTCGGCTGGTTAACAGGACTTGCTGCTGCCATCACCTTGCCCTCCGAATTATCCAAGCTCATCAATCATGGACCGCCATATCGTCAATGACCAAAATGGGCACCTTGGGCCAAAAGTTGTCGAGGCCGACGTAATTGTAGTTGGAGCCGGTTTCGGAGGCTGCTATGCTCTTCATAAGGCTCGAAGTGCACGCTACACTGTTAAACTCTTTGAGGCTGGAGGCGATTTTGGGGGAGTTTGGCACTTCAACAGCTACCCCGGCGCTCGTGTTGACTCCGAAACACCTTTGTACCAACTGGATCTACCGGAAGTGTGGAAATCTTTCAGTTTTGGCAGAAAGTACCCAGCACATGATGAGATTAAAGCCTACTTCAAGCACCTAGAAGAGGTACTAGATCTGCGCAAAGACGCCATTTTTAACGCCAGAGTAACTGAAGCCAAATATGACCCTCAATCCAGCCGTTGGAGTCTCATCACAAATGCCGGGCACAAAGCAACAGCCCGCTACGTCATTTTTGCCACAGGAACCACGAACAAGGCGTACATCCCCAAGTTTCCTGGTATCGAGCAATACAATGGCACGACCATACATCCAGCAAATTGGCCAAACAGCTTTGACGTCAAAGGCAAAAAGGTCGGCATCATCGGCCAGGGTGCCTCTGGGCTCCAGATTCTTCAAGACTTGGCCAAGGAAGAGTGCGAGCTGACCGTATTTGTGCGAAACCCAAGCGTAGCTGTTCCAATGCGTCAGAGGGAATTCAGTGAAGCCGAGAGGGAAGAGAAAAAGAATACATACCAAGCTCTTTTTGAGAAGGGCAAGTACAACAATACCACTGGGTATCACTACAACACTGAGAAACGACGCTTTCACGAGGTCAGCCCAGAGAAGAGGCAGGAACATTATGAAGAGCTCTGGAGAAGAGGAGGCTTTGTGATTTTCACCACCAGCTTCCAAGACCATGCCTTTGACAAGGTCGCCAACGCTGAACTATACCAGTTCTGGGCAAGAAAGGTGCGAGCTCGGATTTCTGATCCCGTGAAAAGAGACATCATGGCTCCTCTTGAACAGAACCACTGGATCGGGACGAAGCGTCCTAGTCTGGAGACGGACTACTACGAGATGATTGACCGCCCGAATGTGGCACTTGTTGATGTGAAGAAGACGCCAATCACGTCATTCAGCGAAAATGGCATCACGCTCGACAACGGCCAGTCTATTGAATTGGATGTTGTGGTTTTTGCGACTGGATACGACTCCGTAACTGGCAGTCTTTACGATATGAACATCCACGACAAAAATGGAGTTATCCTACAAGAGAAGTGGAAGCAAGGTATAAGAACGTACCTCGGAACCATGATTCCTGACATGCCCAACGCCTTCATCCTCTACGGTCCACAATCGCCTTCCTCTCTTGCCAATGGGCCACCTTTTTTGGAATTGCAAGTTGACTGGGTCATGAAACTTCTCAGTAAAGCCAAGAATGAGGGAATAGCAAATGTCGAGCCCTCTGCAAAAGCCGCTCAGTTTTGGAGTGACACAACGAATGTGGTTTACCAGCACCTGTTGCATCGTGAAACGCCTTCGTGGTGGAATGGGTCGAACATCCCTGGCAAAAAGCAGGAACCTCTGATCTGGTTTGGCGGCCTGCAGGCATGGCGGGAATGGTGCGATAAGGGACTGGAGGATTGGTCGCAGTTTGTCGTTTCCGGCCTCCCGAATGGAGGTTCTCATGAAAGGAGCACGGTGGTACAGTGAGAGCACGGAATGGATGGTTTTCTCGTAGTTACAATATCCTTTGCAAACGGATATTTAGAATGGGGTACACATATGGGCCCAAGCTTTCACCGGAAATAGTAAACAGTTTTATGCCTAGCTACGCCTTTTGGGAAGATGCCAAAGGCTTTCTTCTACAGGTCTATTTGTGCTATCATCTCGTCTTCACTACTGGGGCAGATTGGATATAGAATACAGTGAGTCTCGTGATCATTTTGAGCTTACAAACAAAAACACCACTTCACATGAACAGGAATTCGTTTGCCGTGGTATTCATTCCCACTTTGACTACTGAGCTCCGAGCGGACAAGACGGGACATGGAAATCTACCCGTGTGGACAAGAACAAAGAAGACCTGTTCCGATCCCGCGATGGGCACGGTGTACTCCGCTGACAACGCATGCCCTGCAATCGACGCATATGGAATAGCGTTTGCATCTATTTTAGTATTTTAACTAGTGGCCGTTGTATCGTAACCATGACACAACGGCGTCACATCAAGCAATGTGGACAACAGAAACATTGGGTGCTATGACAACTCTCAGATAAGAAGGCAGTCCGTGCCCCATAAAAGCTCCTGCATTCATAACAGACGGGTAATGGTTTGTTGCCTGTTTGCCCTCTGTGAAGCCACTTCATCCATGCCGCATCAAACAAAACACGCTCTGACCTGGTCAAGCTTCGTCCGGACTCCGACTCCGGAGCCTGGAATCCCTCGTCGGTCAGTTCATTATATAAACTAGTGACCACTCCTACGTAGGGCTTGCTAGCTTTCCATCAGCCACCATACGAAAGATTATTTCGTGCTTTGTCTTTGCCTCCTCTCAATGTCACCCAATCGTACGGCGTGCAGCTGACTCCCTTGACGCGTATCAAGAGGATCTCGTTTCCCAAAGGTAGTAACTTTTCGCATCGCCATCAGCCATGGAGCGAACAAGTTCAAAGACGACAGAGTGTAGACGGAGACGGCATGTCGTTAAACGACGACTCCGCAAAGAAGCATAAGTCGACGACTACCTATGTCGCCGCACCTAGCCTTCATCGAGGAGCCACGTAGGATTCCCTTTACAAGGAACATCCTAATGGAGCCAGCTCGCAGAAAAGACGCACAAGTAGCGTTGGAGAGACCACCCAGTCTTGTCGCCTTACTCCCTAAAGATCATTCTTGCGTTGTAAGTGTGGGTGGCCGCTCATCTGGCTGTCCTTGGGACGCCTTCGGGTCGACTGCGTTGGTGGATGGGTCTCCTCGTCGGTCTCCTCGTCAATGTCAGACTCGTCCGGATAGCAACCATTCTCCTTAGTTCGGGCGAAAAAAGGGCCATCCCGGTCGGTTTCAAGTCTCAAGTGTCGCGCGATATGACCCTTTTTGTCGTTGCTCTGACTGGCGCCTTCGACAGTTACGACAGCCCAACTACTTGTATCTTGTATACAAGTGCTCATCAAGGATGCGATATCCCTAAATAAGGGAAAATGCACAATCAACAGGAACGATGGAGCACATGGTGCTCGCGCCATGCATGTGCTCCAGAACTTTGGCAGGACTATGCCGGAACACTACAGCCACATTGAGCGTCTATGCGTTTAGCTGACAATTTGTTTCTTCCGCGGCAGACAGAGAGGACGTTAGTTCTCTTTGCACACCACATAAAAGCCGCAAACCGTCCTGCGGAGAAAGAGCACTACTATACGTCCACACTGAACTGGCAGACTTTGTACTCGTTCTAGATCTTGCAGCTCGATTGAAGGTGTCCCTATAACCCCAAGACCAGGGAATTGGTTGCGGTTCGAATGAAATCGTTTCGATGACCCTGCGCCAGTTCCCTTGCCTTGGGGTTACAGTGACAATTTCATTCGAGATGCAAATACTAGAGCGTGTGAAAAGCTAGGCTTAGCTCCGTAGGGTATGTAGGATCATCACACGGAGTGGCAAGACGTTGGCGTTTCTATGGAAGAGCAAGTGGCCGGTACCACTGACGGAATCTCTGAGCTTGACTCCAAGGAGCTTGACTCGGCCTCATTTGCACACGGATCATGATTTACGGTCACTTGGCCAAGCATCGATGGCGTTGGACAGAAACCGACTATAGGTTTTAAGGGCGGCTTTACAGGTAGTTTCAGTACAGAGGCAGACTAATGAGTAAGTCATTACCTCTAAGGGTGTGTGGTAGCACTTGACGACGTGCCTGGGGGTGAAGGGAATATTGAGTACGGCCATTGCAGGTCGTCAAATGCTGTTTTAGTAGCTTATCTTGGAAAGCGATATGGAACAGTCATTTATAGCCCATAAAACTTGTGTAAACCTGTGTTCCAGACAAATATACGGTTTGAAGATGCTCATTTCTAAACGTAAAATCGTGTCAACGGCGAATTGTGAAGAAGCCCAGCAAGGCCACCTTAATGCTACCAACCCACTCTGTTTCCGGTGCTGCGGTTTTGTGACATCTGTGACAGTTTCCTCGCAACGAAGTTAGCCAAAAGTCGTAGCATAATGATGATTTGTCACTTGTTCGAAAAGACCGGCAAGTCTGAAGCGTACAAGGCTATAGGGAAAGTATTCCATGGCTCATGTAAGGTAGTTAGCATGCGACGGTCTGGTTCATAGCCGACATATGCTAGCTAAGCATTACGATTTCAAATAACTTCCTTTCGACCGTAGCTTTTTATGTTGTGCACGGATAGCCCATTGTTTGCGGTGTAGTCAAAACGTCACTATTTAACTGTTGGTGGGGATGGCGTTTGAATTCCCGCGGAATGCGCGGAATACACGGCTCAAGAAATCTGGGGTGCATACCCCATAACGGAGTTTAGGGATTTCCATGAGACTGCCGTGATCAAAGCAGTCCATATATCCAGACTAGGTCAGAATACCTTGCTTCGAATTCGTATTCGGAAAGTAATTGTATGTTGTCCAACCTTGTCGCCAAGTTGGTTCCTTGTTTGTGGCCAAAATGGCACGCAAATTTCAGGGAGCAAACATTGCCCATGAATGATGGCAACTAATTTGTCAAGACAATTTTATTTATATAAGATAACCAGCTTTACACCCCGAAATAGAAGAGTCAACCACGGTCACACAATATCTCGCCATTGAACCACCCTCCTTTGAACTTACGTTCCTCCCAATCCACAACATGAGTCTTCTCGGCAAAGCATTCATCGTCACAGGAGGTGCATCTGGTATCGGCAAAAGCACAGTTAGAAAACTGCTAGAGCTATCTGCACAAGTGCACGTCCTAGACATCTCCAGCAAAATACCAACACACAACGGCCTAGCCGGTCAACAGCAGAGCTACCCCAAGGTCAACATATCATCGAGGAAGGATGTCAAAGCTGTGTTTGACCGAATTGCCGCCCAGAATAACGTACAAATCGCCGGGCTTGTCCATTGTGCGGCGATCCTGCGCCCTACTGAAACATCGGAAGCGGGGGACGAGAATCTTTGCCAGCTCTGGGATGTCAATGTTGCTGGTACATGGAATGTCAATACCGAGTTTCACCAGTTGGTCAAGTCGTCGCGCGTTCCTGGGGAGGTCGACAGCATTGCAAGTATCGTCAACGTAGGTTCGATGGCTTCCGTACGGGGCATCCCTGGTCTTGCAGGATATGTCGCCAGCAAACATGCAGTACTGGGATTGACTCGCTGCTTTGCTCAATCTTGGGCGTCGGCTGGTCTAAGAGTGAACTGCGTTGCTCCAGGGGCTGTGAATACGCCGATGATTCAGGGGACCATGGATACTGCACCTGTTGCGGCAGCGTACAAGGGGGCTCTGAAGTCGATAGTAGAGCCTGAAGAGGTTACCGAAGCAATCGTGTTTTTGTTGGGAAAATCCTCCTCAGCGATAACAGGGCAGATGGTTGAAGTAAATGGTGGCTGGCCTTGACACATGACCAATATATAGTACGAAGGACGTGGGCTGAGTGGATGAAGAGAACTTTGCCGCATGGACTTGTAGATGAGAACACATTGTACACTTTTCCTTGAAAGATGAAATATTGTTATTCTGCGACGCTATTTCGCATTTGCCTCTATGCAATTGTGCCAACTCCCCGATGCTGCTCGTCGTCGTGTCTGGGGTAGTAATAATTGCTACCCAAAGACGTGGCACTCCCATTCGATAGACTTTGAAAAGGAATCCTTTCGAAGCTCCCACGGCTTACTGCGTTTCGTATAGCAGGATCTCGTTGTGAAATGTTAAGTATAATGACCCCGAAGAAGGTGATTAGCAAACCCAATAGCAGGGACAGATTTGTGACTGTATCCTTGATGCTTAGACCTCCGTACAGAATGAGAGATGCAGAGAGCGTAGCGGTCGTAAATCCAACATAATACAAGGGATTGACTCTGTGATTTTGTTGTCAGTCATCGTCAGACCGACCAAGAGCAAGGGACACGTACATATTAGCCGGAAAGGCTGCCAGCGCTTTGTTAAAGTAGTTCATCTGGACGACGATACACCCCGCAGAAAGAAGTAGAAAGGCGTATGTAGACGGATGCGTGAACTGGTTGTTACCGGAGAAGGTAAGCTTTAACGCAATGCCAAGCGCCTTAATGCCCATGATGGATATTGATCCCGCGAGTGAGCAGATGGACAGGTAGACTACTGCTGTCTTCTTGCCGTATAGTGGTGCAACTTTGTATACCAAGAAGGCAACGGCGGCAAACACGGCTGTAGCATACAATAGAAACCCTACCATATATTAGCTGATGAAAGCATGTTCGACTGAGGCTCACAACATACCTGGCTGCAAGGCGTACTCGAGAATCTGATCAATCGTCTCAACGGGTTGCTCTGCAGGTGCATGAATGATGACAAGAACTGCGCCGAGAAGACAAAGCGCAATGCCTGATCTGCCGACAGGGCCTAGCTTTTCATTCAACAGAAACGAGCCCATGACAGCACCGAATATCACACTCAAGGCTCCGAGGGGTGTAACCAGAAGGGCTGGGGCAAAGGCATATGCTGCAAAGTTACAAATTTCCCCGAGTACCACTGTGAGATGAGTTAGTAGGGCTCAAGCTTTGCAGGTGGGATACCTACATGAACATATTCCAAGCCACCACAAGGGGTTCTTGAGATATTCAAAACCGTCTCCATTGAAGCCTTGGTTCTTTTGTGCATCAATCAAGCCCTAGGTCATCTTGTTAGTAAATTGTATGGCGAGAGACGTTGGGTACACCTCAGTCAGTAGCTAGGTGACTTGCAATGGTCAACTTACCTTCCTCGTAATGACGAAACTCGTTCCTAAGTATCATGGTCAGTAGGTGCGTCATAGGACAAGGAAGAATGGCTTACCGATCGCAGCGGCGGAAATGGTTGCCAGAATTAGGCAAATATAACTTCAGAAGACTGTTAGCAAAGAAATTGTCATTAAGTGCAACCAACGAGAGGTATACGTACATGTCTTTGTTCATGGCTGTACGGAGTAGTTGCCAGGTAGACGAGCCGGATTACCAGAGAGCGCCTCTGTGTTCTAAAGGAAGCGTAACAGCAACTCCCGCCTTTTTGGTCCTTGCCAGCAACGGCTTAATTAAATTCCCCTGGGCCTTCCCTTTAAACGTTTAAAACGGTGACGACGCGTCAAGCTCAACCACTCTGTTAAGTAGCTGAAGTCAAACCACGATTGAGGTGGTGCATTGTTCACACCCGCGGACTGGTGGACGTCATGTGTTCGCGTGTGGAAAATACTTCGCCTTCTACCGTTTTTTAGTGCAATTTTATGGTATTTCGCTTAATTATTGCGGTAATCTTGGGTGCCTGAAACTGACATGTCTGGAAGAAAAGGGGGAAATTAGGCAGAAGAATTATTGAAGTTGGCTCCACTTGCAGGCATCAATTACTTAAAAGAGATGCAGTGCCGCGCCTCATAGATTATCTGTTTTGATAGAATTTTATGGTGCTTGAAATCCAATTTATGCCCAGCGCGATTCTGCGACCGTCAATGCAACTCGGACAGTTGAGATGTAAGGTCACGAAACAAGCCGTGCGGCGCTTCTATGACTGATGAGGATGTTCCCCAATTGCTGGCTAGTGTAAACATCTTCAACGCTTTCGCTTGTTGGTGGCACGGACCTTGTATTTCGTCTCATCAGTTGCCATGTTGGGCTACTCGACAAGGATATTAAGGGTCGGCACACGCAACTACGGCACCAGTGTTCTTTTAATACAAATTGGTGGTTGAATCCGTGTGGAAGAACTTGACCCGTATGGAGAAACATAAATAAGCCTACGCCATCATTCATAATCAAGAGCGTGTTCTGGTCCCCTCATTACCGATGATGGAGTTGCCAAATGTGGCTCTACTCACGGGCAATCCTTTGGCGTATGAATAATGGCGAATCTCCGCTGCGAGGTGACAATATGACCAGAAGGAAGATATAAATGCTTAGGGTTGGCCAGACATTCTTGAGAATTACTCGTTCAAAGGCTTTTAAATGCCTGTTGATGAGCAGCTAGTGAGCTAAGTAAAACATGATTAGTAAAAAGGCGAAATCTCTGCCATATTTTACCACCGAACTTCACGCTGCGGTGTAGACTCGCGTGATGGAAGCCAGTTCTGTCCAAAGCCGTCGAACAGATGCGTCATCGTTAGCCGGTGGATGACAAGCTCGAGATGCTCCCTTTGAGAGTATTCAACCGCGGGGACGAATAAGCTGAATAGCTATGTAATAATTAAATAACACATACAAAAACGCTAATAATACCATAAGCCCCTGAGATATACATGGACTTCGAACGGCCTTTGCGCCCGAATGTATCGGTGAGGGCGGGAGGTGCGGTCGGCTTTGGCATCTTTGAAACTATTAACGCAACTTTGGTAGTAGATATATAAGATTGCTAAGCAGTATGATGGGTTAGCTAGCTTTGTTTAGGTTACTTCTCTGTAAATAACATAAAGCAAAGGCAAATTCTACCTTTTTATACTAGAGATTCCTTCTATACGCAGAACCTTTGCGATTTTCTTGTGTTTAAAGAGCTCCCCATCTAACCGGATGATCTTGGTCTCATAACCATAGAGTCCTCCTTATCCTATAGACAAAATCCCGAAGAGCCAACTTGGTTTCATCCGCTTTTCCTTGAGTCCTCATAAAGTACAGCAACACCATGCCTGAATAAGCGTCCGTAATGAACATAACCCTAGCGAAATTCTAATAGGATAGAGGTAGATCGGTCCAATCGGTCTAAAGTTCATAACCAGGCTTGTCTCGCTTAATATCCAGTTTCCACCTAGATACCTATCAATGCGACTTTCCCTGGCTACAATGTTCACACTTAGCCGTTGGTAAACCTTTCAGTCAAACACCCAAGCAGGTCCGACCAAGAATATCCAAACTCTCAGGGCCTGGGTGCCACATCCTAGCATGCCAAAAATCACCGTCTCCGACCGCATCCGGTCTTGGGTGATGTGGCTGTTTGCTTATTATCATAACAAATAGCATGCTTATTGACACTCATGCCGACCTACCACCACTTTGCCGACATGCTGCGGTATGTATTTGTAAAGCAGTGCAAGTCTCCGCTAGCCAGGTGCAGATCCCATTCATCAATAAAGTCCACCTCAAAGCCGGCTTTAGAGTACGCTTCTGCCGTCAGCTTTTGGATGACGTCCTCATTATTAACAACAGGGCCCCAGGGCTTAGGTGCGATAAAAACCGAGTCCGAGAGTGGCACGCCATTGACTTGACTGGGGAAGGCCGAGTTCAAGGGCAAGAGATCATTGCCATTATTATTAGATCCGTACGGGTCCCTAGCGTGCAAATACTTCTTTAATGCGCTCATAGATGCAATAACTGCAGGGACGCGGACAATGTCTGCGTCTGTAACACCGGTTTCTTTTTTAAGAGTCTGCAGATTCTGCTCCATAATCTTGGTGCTATGAGTGGCGGCCTCCCGAGTTTGAGGATCGGCTAGGAATTCGCGGACCGTTGGCAGACCTGTCTCATTCTGTGCTTTGGGATTGCTGGTGAGCTTTACGTCTCCGTGGCCCTCTTTGTCAAGCTTCGCCAGCGCGTCGTATCCCATCATCGGATCTACGATGACAATGCGCCAAGAGCGCTCAGTCTTGGCGGGTAAAAAGCCAACCATCTCGTCCACATGCTTTACATAAAGCCAGGTAGAGTCAAGCAGGATAGGGTCCTGAGCTTCCTGGGCCTTGAAGTAGGACAGCGCCTCTGGTTTCTGAGCATCGGTGCCGCCAATGACAATTCTTCCAGCAGGGTACTTCTTGCCGTTTAACTCATAGGGCGGAATGGATTCGATGTTTCCTCCGGCTTCAAGCGTGCCATGGCGAATCGCCGTGGACGGAGCAGGGCGGAAGGCGCTGACTCCATCCTGTCGTAGATCAGTGAATATCAATTTTTCAACTAGATCGCCGCCTCTGTTATCAGTGACAGGTACTCCATACACATTGATGCGCATGGTGATGGGCCCCTCGGGTCCGGGCATGCTTGCGTATCCTGGTTCCATAACGTCTTGGGCCCAGGTGTACTGGATATTGAGGTGCTCGAGCGGCTGCTTGATTCCAGCCTTTTGCATATTCCTTTGAATGCCGTCTTCGATAGGCTTAATGAGAGCTTCTTGCTCCTCTGCTAACTTGCCATCGAATGATTTCTTCGTGGTGAATACTTTCTCAACGGGCTGGAGATGATGGTGAGTCAAAACGGGAGCAACACGCAGCATCACCTTATCGGTGGAACTGGAGCTTCCGTCCGTCACCTTAAACTCGACAGTAACTTTTCCATCCCAGTCAGGGCGCCTAGTATCGCGTCCGTCAATTCCCAGGGTCAAACCATTTCGTAACTTGGCCGCAGGGATAGGCGTGTCGTTCTCCATGTATACATGACGCAAGCTCTCGACAGGCGGGTGCGGCTTCAGATCTGTCAGGTCCCCAAAGTCAATTGACGGCGGGTTATCAACCATCTCTGGAGAGTCAAGAAAGATGCGAACTTTGGCCCGAGCTTTGGGATCCTGTATGGAGATAGTGCCGACTGCCGAGTCGCTAAGATTGGCGATGGGCACTGTACGCATTATGGCCATGAATTTTGGTGCCCATTGTTCATTTGTGGAAGCATCATTGCAATCAGCGTTATTGTAGCCTTTGGAGCAATGACGATCGGCACTTCCTATGTTGGGGAGGAAGATAGCACCAGACGTTTCGGACCAGGCATCTTTGCCATTGACGTCGGTAGACCCATCGACATCGACACGGCCATCGCGATTGGTATCGACTCTGAGGTCAGCTTTAAATGGAGCTGAGTTTTCCTGGCGTATCTCGTTTGGAGCGCGTTGAGGAAGAGCCCCAACGAGAGGCAAAGCGAGAGCTACCGCAATGGCAACGTGCATGTTGAAATTTGTGCAGATGTAAATGAAAGAGCGTTTGCTGTTGGGCTAGCATTATGAATTCATGCATCTACACGGCAGTACACCATCTTTTATTTCTTCTACGTGGTCAGAGTCAGAACGATCATTCCGTCTTCTGGACCCATTCCGGCTCAATGCCGCATAGACTTGGCGTTCAAGCACTCATTTTATTCTTTGGTCTTGGCTTTCATGCTGGCAGAAATATTACTCGCCTCATAAACGGATACTGCCAGCCTAAGTTATGAGACTCATAGTTAGCTGCGTTGATACTAGAGTAAGTACAGCTAAAAACAATAGTATAATAAGTTGTAGCCAATGTCTACTTATAATAATAAAAAGCACCTATAATAACTACAATTGAAGCCATCATAGCAGCACCAGCCAGATATCCCATACCCGGACTTATATTTCCATAAACGAGTCGCGGGTAGGAGTTGCCAACACGTCATCCGCTATAGGCCTAAAAAAAAGAATTACAACAACTCTTACGGATCAACTATCCGGCGCCATGCTTTGCTGTCCATAGCGTCTGCGAAGAAACTAAATAAACAGGCAGTATTACCAACGAAGTTGGAGCTTGTTACTAGTAACTCGAGTGCAAGGGGGGATTTTCTAGCTCCTTTAGTCTTAAGGTGAGAAGTATTCCAGATGCGTCTCTGGAATGAGGATCTTTACCCACGGGGTCTCGAAACGTAGGCCCATTGTATTCGTTTCCTTTCCAGCTTAATAGAGTGATCAGACTTTGCATGTTCTAGACCTTTCTGCATTTATATGTACGTCTGCAGCGATATAGCCGTCCCAAATATCCTGTTGCACGTCATTGTTGGAAATGGAAGTGGCAGCGTAGGTGTGAACAGTCGAATATTTGTCGAACAGGACGAGTTGCCCACAAATACTCCTAATTAACGACCCGACACGGAATTTTATTTTCTATAAACGTCATTTCGTCTCAATGCCATGCGTTTTACCTGTTTACGCAGCCTCTGTGATAGATGTTCCCAAACAATCGTACATCTCCTCATAAAGAACGCATGATTTTCGTCAAGGATAAGTGGCAGAACGTTGGTACCAGATAAAGTGCGCCGTAGATCATCGGACGTTTGAAGGTCGATCACAGGGCTGCTTGCAGATCATAAGCTTTATGGGAGCAAGGCGGACTCATTTACGTTCATGGCCCCATTCACTTGAAACCTGGATATATTAAGTGCAAAGTCAGACAGCTTATTCTCCCCACTTGTTCCTATGGAAAGAAGACGACCAACACGACAACTTTGTCATGGTCTTGTCCCAACATACTACAGATGACAGGTACTTATGAGTCAGCAGGCCGAGTCGTGTTATCGTAGGCACAACTCCACCTCTACTCTCCCCAAGAAAGGGGCCGCATTGGTTACTAAAAGGATCCTGAATCCGTCTAACAGCTCTTCCGTATGGCGAACGACTCATATCAGGCGTGTTCAAGCCATACGGTGGCAGGTATTGGATTGTGGCAAGACGTGCATGCAGATGAGGACGAATACGGGTCCGCCCTCCCAGTCATAGCACACAACATATTGCTCTGAACTCAGTATGCATGATCTTCTTCAGATGGATACTATATGTCTGAAACCAAATAGCACGGTAGTTTAGCTTAAAGTTGAAAAATTACCTCAAATGCCATGCAAGAAGGAACATATCAGCATGAACGTGTGATTCAAGGCTCATGTTCTGTAACGCCAAGCCCAGGGCGGGACGCTCGCGCGCCTTGCTCATACTGCCTTCCATGATCTTGAGGAGTCTGTCACCGAATTGTGCATAACACGCCAAGAAGAGCTAAGAATGTGTTGGATGTACTACGAAAGAAATGCCCCAGCGTATCATTTAAATCTAGCGACATGTCGTGTACATCTAAGACTTCTTCCTCGGCATCTTCACATTCAATTCAGTTCGTTCACGTTCATTTTCAATCCAAGAAGTGCTGGATCACTCATTTCTCCATGTATATTTATCCGGCATTGAGCGCCATCTTGATGGCAAACGCCATCAAGGGCAGCGTGATACTCCCGCGACAGCAGGCAGGATCATGTGGTCAAAAGCCTGCCAGCCAAGAGTTCATCGACTTTGCCAAGTCACTGCATTCCCCCAATTCGAGCCTTACAAACCGCCAAGAGCAAGGGGGGTACAACTTTAACGTGTATGCAAATGTGGTATTCTCCGAGGAGAACAGCAGAGGCGGTTTCGTATCCGTAAGTAGACTTCGCCTCCAATTGCCCAACCTCCCGTATTCACAGGCCACAGGAAGAAAATGTCAAAAAGAACATCGACACCATGAACAGACATTACAGCAGGTCTGGAATCTCATTCACCCTGGTTGGCACGAAGTACACAAACCAGAGGACGTGGGCTCAAGGCCAGGACGACGGGGGAATGAAGAGACAACTGCGCCAGGGGAGCTACGCAGACCTGAACCTGTATTACATTGCCTCTATCCCGGATGGCGCCTCTGGATTTTGCACGTTTCCCATGCCTGGTCGCGGCAGAAGAATCGGGGGAGACGCCTTGGCAAGGGATGGATGCGTGATGCTTGCCCGAACTGTGCCTGGGGTGGAGGGTTGGACGAAGCAAGACATGGTTACTACCCACGAGGTCGGTCACTGGTTGGGCTTACGACATACTTTTGAGGGCTGTGGTGTTGGAGATGGTATTGAAGACACCTTTCCGCAGGAACGGCCAACTGGCCAATGCACGAATCGAGGAAAAGGTGGTAATAGTCAACCTACCGTCCAGGCATGTGGCGCGTTGCAGTATAGCAACGAGCTTAATTTTATGGATTACTCGTGAGTTTGCCCTCTACACAGCGAGGTGTTCGCAGCAGAGTTGCTGACTCTTTATTCAGGCCATGTTCTGTTGAATTTACTCTCGGCCAGGAACAACGCATGAGGGAAATCGCACAGAGTCGTCTGGAAATTGCCGGAGGTCAGGCCGGAGGTCCGGTTAGAGGTCCGGCCAGACCGCCACCCCGGGTTAAGAATACTAATCCAGGTGCAATTTCAAATCCAGCTCCGCGTCCTGTCACGCCACCAAACCCAAATCAAGCTCCCGGCAGGAACTCTGCTCCTGTCATGGCCCCAAATCAAGCTCCCGGCGGGAGCTCTGCTCAATCCAATGTCTGGGGTCAATGCGGTGGAAGAAGTTGGACCGGCCCAACTAGTTGTGCTCAGGGTCTTGTCTGTGATCAACAAAACGACTGGTATTCGCAGTGCAGACCCGCAGTGTAAAGACCTTGTGGATGTTGCAGCATTCTATCATAAATAACAAAAATTACATAGTACTTGCAGTATCAGGCGGGCAGAATCAAGTCATCTTACTGGCGCGCTAGTCTACTATAAGTTGCAATACGCAGCATTTTAGCTTCTACATAATGCAAGGGGCACAGTAGTCTTGTTCTATTAGGAACCAATTATTACCGTCACAAGATCCATGCTATTATCTTGTAATGCATCTTGGTGTATTTAATTTAATTTAGTACCTCGGCAGTGTGCACGGCGAAAGATAACGTAGGTTAGGTTTTTGTCGCGAGTACGATGCAGCATTACATACAACAATACAGAAGTACTATCCTATCGATAATTGGTATGGTTCCTATACATTCTCTAAAATGAATAACGTTTAGGATTCGCCTCCATATATTACCTGTGTATGCAAGGGGTTCCAATATAACTCCACCTCAGGGCAATAGTTCAAAATAGGCTAGCCACAATAGTCAGCAAATATGACGACGCAGCATACCATTACATACGCATTTTATCTCCCAGTATCTTTGTATTTTATAATAAATAGCTATCCCAAACCCAGGTTTGCCACATGCCAACTTCATCACTCTCACACACAGTCCCTCAGCGCTTTGTTCTAGCAATTTATTAAACCTACCATGAAGGTCCGTATCCTCATCGCCTCGGTTATAGCCCGGGCTCTTTTTGTTGCAGCTTTACCAAGCGCATCTGAAGCACCAGATTTAACCAAGTGTGTTCCCGGGCTACGATGGGCATACTATAAATTAAGCCGTGGTGATGTTGTCCAACCTGGAAAACTCACCCAGCACAGTCTCTTGAATTATCAACGAGATGGAGATGCCTGGGCAAAGACATTGGATATTCCTACCCTCTTGAGAGGGCAGACTCCTGCTGTGGCCGGCACTACAGCTAAGCTCGGTACCGGTCCACCCAACAACGTTGGATCTTTAACTACTGCGGTCTACGGGACACCCCTCGACCTCAGCAATGCAGTTGTTCAGCATATTGGATACTTCTATGCAAAGAACGCTGGGTCTTATCTTTTCAAGCTCGCTACTAGTGATACTATATATCTTTGGCTTGGTAATAAGGCCAAGTCGGGCTTCAATAGCGCGAATGCCGACGTAATTACAATGGGGCGAATAAACGGACCAGATTATTACGATTTCCGGTATAATGCCGCTGCGAACAGCTACATTCCCATTAGAATACTCTACGTTAGCGCGCAAGACTCGACACCATCTGCTGCTTCTCAATATGGTTTTTACTTTGAAATTAGGGATACTAGTAACAACATCTTTGTCGACCCTTGGACAGCAGCAACAGACCAGCTCACCCCGAGTTGTAGCAGCTCGAGCGAAGCTAAACCATTTGAATTTCAGGAAGAGAGTTTCAGTGTACAGAACTTGGCAGCCTTGGGAGAGCTACCG
This sequence comes from Pochonia chlamydosporia 170, assembly GCF_001653235.2. Lineage (NCBI taxonomy): Eukaryota > Fungi > Ascomycota > Sordariomycetes > Hypocreales > Clavicipitaceae > Pochonia > Pochonia chlamydosporia. The sequence goes on along the minus strand of NC_035795.1, from coordinate 2,828,974 downwards.
CAGCTTGACGAGTCACAAAAGGACACCCTTTCCAAGCTTGTAACTTTAGCTCTAGATTCCAACACAGTTCAAAGCTTCGTCACGGCGAAACTACCAGTCACACTATCAGCAATCGACGGTGTGACCAAGAGAATAGGAGCTCCAGTACTCGAGAACTTGGACTCATTACCTAGTCGACCAGCAACTATTGTGTTTACGTTCCTAGGGGACTTCTTATCCTGCACCATTCAGGGCAAGACCCTTAATGAGGCATATGACTGTGCTACAAGAGCTGTTAGCGCACTCGGGGACAGCAGGACTGTCGTGGTACCAGAGCGTTGTAACAACCCGTTGGGCCAGTTAGAGATTCCCTTCACCGGTGGCTGGCCGGCAAGATGCCACGACCCCACGTCAACGCAGCATCCAGAAGGGAACTGGATGAGGCGCGCTCTGTTTCGCGGCTTGTGCAAGACGGGTAATTTGCTAATGGGATCTAAATTTGCAGAGGCTGACCGCGTACGCGGCAGATCCTGCGACGATAGATTTCCGTCTGATGCCGATATTTCCAAGATCAAGGACGCGCATCTCAAGGCCAAGATGGAATTGGCATTGACTGGGCTTATTGACTACCATAAGCAAGTTCAAGCCAGGGTGGACGAAGGCGGCGTGGTGACCTCTGGTGATGTTGAGAAGGCCGCTGAATACATCGCCCAAGGGGCCTTCCCATCGTATGAAGGCAAAGACAAGGAAGAGGCAATGCAACTAGCCCGCTTGTTTATGGGTAATGTGCAGTCGGCAGTACACCTCCAGCAGTGGGCCTCTCAACCTGTTGCCATAGTACAGATCATTCCCATGGACCAAGTAGCTATCAAGAAGGCGCTCGAGATAACAAATACACGGTACCCAGGTTTGTTCCAGGATACAGCTCTTGAGGGAAACCAGTTGTGCTATTCGGCTCAAGAGGTTTTGAAATTGCCTTTTAGTAACCGGGACAGAGTCTCTGAGTCGCTTATCTACATCGAGCAAACCATGCGGAAGAACGTGCGAACATGTAAAGGCTGCCCCAGAGGAGGCGGTAAATGGGCCTTTGCCTGCGGCCGGAGCATCTAATGGCAGCACGCAAGAGACTGGCCCGTTTGGGGGTTTGGGGTACAGAACGTCGCTCCTGTAATCCTCGAGCCTCCCTGGCAACAAACTTCGTTGAACTATGAATCCAGGATAAGCTATATATCCAAGACTTTCTTTCTTTCTTGTTGCTCTGGTCTTTGTAAGCAATTAACTTTGGGCTTATAAAAGACTATGAATTTATATTTAACGTAGGTGCATAGTGGGGTAGCTAACATAGTAAAGTGGCTACCGTACTACTAAAATAACACTCTCTTTCTTTAATTACTTTTTTCTCTGCTATAAATTATAGATTTACTAGATAAAGAGAATTAAGTAATTTTAGCTTGCTAGGCTATATAGAAAACACTAAAGTAAAGCATTTAAGAATCTATAAAGATCTATATAGTTAATTAAGGCACTATTATAAAACACCTTGGAGAAATACCTACATAACGCGATACTATACTCTCTTGCTAGAAAATTATAAAACTTAAGAAGTCTATAACGTGGGTGCATAACGAGTCGCGCAATATAACGAGTCGCGCACTCCACGTGCTAAATAGAATTATTATCCTTTAACAATCTATTTCTTACCTAACAATTATAGAAACTTTAGATTAAGAATAATAGATAATCTTAGCATACTAAGCTATACAGCAAAACCCTAAACTAAGCGTCTAAGAAGCTACAAAGATCTATATAGTCCCCTCTAGTATACTTAGGAATTACATTAAGAGAATAACTGTGAGATGTAATACCATGCCTAACTTATAAAAACTTATAAATCTAGAGGAATTAATAATTATTAAATATATTCTTAACCTAGATTTGCGATTATTTCCCCTCTAGCTTAGTAGTATGCAAGATACAGCAAATTAACTGCTAGCTAATCGCAACGTGCCTCTTGTAGAACTATAATAGGCTTTAAACTTTATTAAGCGCTATAAAGAGCTTACTATACGTTTTACGCGTAGATATAACTATAAGAGAGCCTTATGCAAAAATCTAAAGATAATTTAGCTCTAGTTTAAGCTTATACGCAATATAGTTATAAAATATAGCATCCTAGAGAAGGATTTCTATAACTTTAATAAGACTAGCTTTATAATAGGCATAGAAGCACTCTGTGGGTTTGATTCTCGCTACCTGGCAACGAGCTGATCTAACTTTGGGGTTACCGCTAGCTGTTAAAAATATCACGACAACTGCATGCGGTGAACCTGTTCGTAATAGGGGACAACAGCATCTTCTGGTCAACAATATTCTTGGAATTATAACTGCCGTCTTTATTATCCAACGTTTTGCATACAAATTATGGGCGAAAATTGATTATGGTCTAGACGATTTATTTACTCTAATTACGGCTGTGAGCGGTGCTCCAGCAACGGTTCTTAACGTGTACGGAGTGGGTATAAACGGCCTAGGCCGCGATATTTGGACGTTGATCAGTACTAACATTACAAATTTTGGCTTCTACTTCTACATTATTGAAATAGTGTACTTTTTCGACGTATCAACACTTAAACTATCTCTGCTCTTCTTTTACCTTCGCATTTTTTCTACCCCTAGAGTACGTATATTGTTGTGGGGAACTGTTATCTTTGTCGTCCTATTTGGGACTGCGTTTGTGTTTGCAGCAATATTTCAGTGCCGTCCTGTCAGCTATTTTTGGACGAAATGGGACGGAAACCATACAGGGCAGTGCATAGACCTCAACGCCTTGGGGTGGTCCAACGCATCACTTAGTATTGCGCTGGACATTTGGATGCTCGTTATTCCTTTGTGGCAGCTGAAGAACCTTCATCTTGACCTTAAGAAGAAAGTCGGGGTCGCATTGATGTTCTGCGTGGGCACATTGTAAGCTGCAAGATCACATGGCGAGAGTACGGTCGTCGCATATTAACCATTCTTACCTGATAGTGTCACTGTGGTTAGCATTCTTCGACTACGAGCGCTGGTTATCTTTAATTCTACCTCTCTCAACCCTACTTGGGACTTTTTCGACATTAGCCTCTGGTCAGACATCGAGATTAACGTCGGGATTATCTGTACCTGCATGCCGGCTCTGCGATTGCTTCTCACTCGGCTTTTTCCTAATATTTTCGGCACGAGAAAAGACGTCAGTGACCATAATTCCAGGACAGGGAGAAGTCTTAGTTCCAGACTAGGCATAGGCCCCTTTAGGAAGATCTCTAAGCCTGTGTTTCGTCTGTATGGCCAGGATCAACAGCCAATTCAGATGAACAAGGTCTTGTTTCACGAGACAAGGGCTATTGAGTACAGGGATAATGACGATGAACATCTAATATAATACCTTAATTGTTCATGATTGGAGTGGTCGGCAAATTGCATTTATACCATCACGGTCACCCTCACCCCCGACCGAGTTTTGGTTATCCCTGTGGTCGTACTATGCAGTTCAACACTTAACCAAACAGGGAAACCATGAAGTTGCCTAGAGATCTCTGCCGGCATGCAGCTCGCCGAGCACATTTGGCACCCAGGAATAGTCTTTGCGAGTCGCAAAGTTGACCATGCAATGGAGCGTGGTCAGAAAACTGACGGACAATAACTCTAGTGCTAACCTGGCTGTCAACGTGAACAGGAATCAAACGCACAGCAAGTCAACCTGGCTATAGATGCTTTGACTTGTTGATTTGCAAAATAAAATGCTCACAGATTCTGTTTTACTAGTGACTTTGGTTGCGCAATTGTCTATTTCTATGGCGCACTAAATGTCGTTCGGTGTCGCTGTGTTGCCTACTAACCCAGTCCACGGAAACTGTAGAGAGTCGGATTACGAAACCAGATGACACGGGGTAGAGTCAGAATATCGCGACAGGGGGGTAGAGTTAGATTTTAGGTTAGTCCACCTTACGCTGTAACAAACCAATAGAATAACACAAAACACTGTAACTTATTTAACGGGAACGCGAGAAAACATGCTACAAAAAGACAAGGAGCAGTGTGGGGTGCACGGCGGTTGTCAACGCAGCGCACAGCTTCAGCTGCACCTTTGCTCACGTGTACAGGACATTTCGCCTGCATATAGCCAGCGCCTCGCACATCTAGATGTGCGAGGGCAAGTTTCAGTTCTTAAATATAACGCCCCTATTGCTCCTACCTAGCTATTTATCCCCTGCTGTGCATCGTGCTTGTTACATTAGCGCAGTCCTCTTCTGTAACGGTCAAAGCGAGTATATTGACAACTGGCTAGGCGAGTATAAACAAGTATCTAAAGCTAAAGAAGGAAGAGACAAGGGGACAAGAAGAGGAGTCAAGGAAAGCTCTAACTTAGCCTATTTACAGAATAAAGTGGGACTGTTTATAAAGTCATATAGAAGTTAATCGTTCCCTCAAAGATTCTCCACAATCCGCCCTGCCCTGTCTCTTCATGTATTTGTCCAGTAGTAAGCCACGAGGCATTATTACTTAGGAAAGAACAATTTCATCACCAACTTATAGTGAAAACCCCCCGGCTAGCAGCATGACACCGCTCGGATCGTACTGCGACTGGATGTCTCGCAGCCGCGCCGTATTGGTCAACCCGTATAGCTGTACTCCTGTGTAGGTTCCCAGGGCGTAGTTTGGATAGGCATACATCTCAGAGTTATAGATACCTTCCTCCTTGGCCACCTCCGTAAGGTAATCAATCGACTGCTGCATAATTCCGCGCCAAAAGGTGTCGTCGGCCTCATACTTCCAGGTTGCTCCTAGGTTTAGGGGCAGTGGCGAGTTCTGGTGAGGATATGCAGAATCGGTTGCATGTTTACCGTAATCCATGAAAGGTTGGATTTCATAGGAGAATTCCCCGGAGTAGTTTTGACCTAACCAGCCGTAGTATGCAGTCTCGTTAGCAACGGCTGTTAGGAATTTTTGTGTATAACCAGAGGTGCTAAGGGTAGCGAAAGCTCCACGCTTGCCGCTCCCCCCTGTTGGGATAGAGCTGACAAAAGATGCGAAAGTTTGATCCTTAAGTGTACTGTTTAGGGCGCTGATATTATTAAAAGGATCGAAAACGGTGGGGCGACCTGGTCCGTCGTAGAATGATAGAAGTACTGCGCGAGAATCAGGCCCCCCGGTAATACTGAGAATAACCTGAGCCTTGGACTCTGTGGTGGTACGTTTGAAGTTAAGTATTGCCTCCGTCAATACAGGTACTGCTGATGAGTGGAAGACCTGAAATCCCCCATAAACAGTCTCTGGTTGAGGAACCGTTTTGTAGACGATGCTCGTAACAACTCCGAATCGGTTCAGGCCTCCCTTGAGAGCAAAGAACAAATCCGGAGTGCGCCAGTCGACGACGGTAGCTGTTCCGTTTGGAAGAACCAGATTGAATGAGATGACAGTGTCACAAGCGAGGCCGAATTGATTGGTTAACCAGGAATAGCCACCTCCTAAAGTGAAGCCTCCCGTGCCAGGACCGGGAACTCTGCCCCCTACGGCGTTAACGCCCGATCCGTCCAAGGCGTTGTATACGTCGGTCCAGCGCTGTCGTCAATTAGTATTTTGCCAGGTCAAAACAGCGGGAACGGTCGACCTACATTCCCGAGGCCAATCTCAACCGTGCTTTTGTCTTCGGAGAGATTCACCTGGGTTAGCTGCGACAGGGACATCAGAACTCCAGTGGTGCTCGAAAACCCCGGATTGGTTGCGTGACCTCCAGATTTGACGGCAAACGGAGTGCGAGTGGCCCGTACTATTTTCAGGACATGTGAAACATCTTGGATACTTGTCACCTCAACAACGCACATGGGCATCTCAGTTGACGAGCTCAGAAAATGCTCAGTGCCGTTGGAAAAATGGTCGCTCGGGTCAGATGGGTAATATAATTGGCCTGAGATATTGCTGGCAATCTGGTCGCAAGGGCTCCTGGTGGCGAAGGACTCCGTGCCAGAGATCAGGGCGGCCGTCGTGCTAGCAAGCACAATGTTGGAAAGCAAATACTTCATAATTGATTTGTACAAATACCCAAGCGAATTGTTTATGTGAGTAGAACTATTTCTAGATTTACAGGCAAAGTCAAGGACACAAGCCTCTATATATACAAGCCGCGCTCGGACTGTCGGGTACGGCTTCATGCCGAAGAAAATTAATTGTCGTTACCCTGGCATTGTTTGCCAGCAAGCAGGCCGGGTTTGCGTAGATTAGGATACTGCTGGGCGAAATATACTGAGGATGTACTTGAATTGGATTGGACTGGAGGATTAATAATGACATATCCCAATACCCACCCGTAAAGTGGTTTCTTGGCATGCTCTGAGTTATGTTAATATAAGTTGGGACCGATGTAGCATCTTTAAGGGATTTTTTACTGCCGCATCTCTCGATGCCCCCGAGAACCCGAAGCCGTAGCATCCGGGGTGAAATAAGCTCTGGATCCAAATGAAGTCAAACTGAAGCATCGAGGACTCGTAACTATTCTCAATATTGATAATATGCAGTGGCTCAGACGTTGCTTGGGCGTGTCCAATAGGTACAAGTAACCAGGTCATTGATGTTTAAACTTTAGCCCTAAGGAACTAAGAAGGTAATATCAATACTCTATATTAACTATGCTAGAGCTAGGAGCTTACTCGAACTCTTGCCGCCTGTGCGGGATAAGAGTATACTCTGTTCTTTCTTTGCACCAGGGCATCCGGAACCTTGTTGGTGATGCTACAAGGCGCGTGATGAAAGGGTATTAATAACCGTGCAGCTTCACAATGTCTTTTCTCGAACGTTCAGTGGTCCGATACCTGTAATATCCTCCGCTCGAAAGTACTTTATATTCCTGGTTGCATTCTTTACAAGGGTCGTACTTGCTGTTTGCCCTTTTAAGCCTCTGTTGGTGATGAAAATCGGGACTCCGTCACTAGGAGATTCAACCCAAGCTCACGGCAGAAACCAATTATGCCACGAGCCCAAGCTATCATCATCCTCAATCTCACTGTTCACATCGTAGAATATCATCTTCCAAAAACCGAGCAACATGGACCCTCCCGTGAAACATTTGAACGGAGTATGACGGTGTTTTGGATGACGAACTTGTCGCTGGGTCATGTCCAACCAGCCGGCTAGCTCCATCCAATTGCCCCATGCCCACCATATTTGACGATTATTGCCGCTTGTATTGCCATACGACAGATCTCGGCGTGTTGCACTGGCGCGTGTAGGCCCAGTTGGATGCGTGCAAGATCGGGGCAATTGACAAGTGTGCTCAAATAGATTGAACTTGGTTGCGCATTCATCCATGTGGGAGATGACCCCGTCGATGACACCGTCTAAGGCATCGCAATACCCCACAGCAGCCCGCGTCAGATACCTAAACTCGCACGAGGCAGGGTAATTTCCCAGGTGGTTCATGACCAGTTGCGGCCAGAAAGGAGCGGGCATCGCCTCAGCCCAGTTAATCGCTGGAGAACTCGTCGCGATGCCGTCGTATGCACCTTGGTACTGCTCCACCAGCTCCAGTATGAGTACTTCTGAGGCTTGCCGTAGAAGTCTTTGATCGTTGACTTTGCGATGAAAGTCTTCGCAAATCTAGTTAGCAAAGGAAAAAGGGGGTAATCATAGCGGAGAAGGCGGACCTGATCAAAAAGAGATTGTGAAGCCAAGTTTTGAAGCTTGTAGAGGTTGATGTTCCCTGGACTTACGAGCGCCCAGTCTTCAGGATAGAAGGAGTCAGCTCCCACGCCCGCATCCGTGGCGGCCGTTACATACGACTGCGGAATAGTAGAACCGCCCTGCAGCGTAACCGCCACCACTGACTGCGAGCAACCGGATGGGAAGCCATACTTCTACGTGCCTTTGGGCATATGTGTAGGGTTAAGTCCTGAGCCGTTGAACATGAACCACGAGCTTGCTTCTTTAGTTCTTAATCGGTGTTTGTAGCTTGTAGCAGCGGTCGACGCATGTGAGAATGTCATGAGCCTCGAAATCATGCTTGGATTATGGAGCAGGCGACTTCTTCGACGATTATAGGTCGGGAGACCGCCAAAGACTCATCGAAAGAGGAGCACGTTCACGAGCGTGGTCTTGCCTGTGCATTGCGCCTCGACAATGTAAGGCTACGGCGTCTGAAATTCCGAAAAAAATTGGTTGCAACTGATATCAGCCATGAGCCCGATGTTTGCTTGTGGTGTACCACATCATCATAGGCTTCGGGGAGCTCGCTTTTGACTCTTGGGCAAGCTCGCAGCAGTTTCATCACGTCTAGGTTGTCCATGAAGACTGCACGCGCGAGTGGTGTCATGCCAAGTTTATCTTTTCTACTGACATCAACCGCGCTTGACGCCAGCATTAACTTGATCATGCTACAGTGGCTTTGCCTGATAGCATAGTGTAGAGGGGTATTTCCGTAGAAGTCGGGTAGGTTTGGGTCGATAGATTCTGTCGCAAGTAACAAGGCGATTATCCTTTCGAAACCCTGTTTTGCTGCTATATGCATTGGTCTGCAAGAGAGCTTGTGATCATGGGTGACTGCATTTACATCAGCACCGCCATCTATGGCTTTAGCTACTGTTGAAACCATGTTTTGTCGAATAGCCCAGATTAAAGCGGAACTACCATATTGTCTAGCATTTCGGCGATAAAGATATCCATTTAATAGCTCGTACAATCGCTGGTTAGTCCGAGCAAGTGAGTTGACGTCTCTCTCAGAGTCTAGAAAGTCAGCAATGTTTAATAACAATTCGGTGGACAGTACCAGCATCATGTTGCTTCGGGGTGCTAGATAGAGACGAGTGGATTTTGCTAAAGGGTTAATGAATGGAAAGCACAAACTGTCTGTAAATCTGGGGCTTAGCTCCTCTTTTGCGATATGCAAGAGCCACAAGGTTGAAATCAGAGCGAGATAATCATCTGGGTTGCGGGATAAGTCGATTAGTGACATATGATGTATGCAGTACCGAGAAGGGGAGGGCATTGGTTATGTCTCTGAGGGTCTGCCTTGAGCGTAAATTTTGGAGTGGCTGCCCGCTACAGTGGCTTGAATGATATGTCGATTATTCGGCAACAATGCCTGCGTGCCCTGGTGACAAGTTGTTGCTTTTTTTTTCAGCTTCGTCGACAGGAATACATAAAAGGCGGCCAATTGGATTGCAAATATACTAGAATGTCTGATATAGCCAATGTACTAGTATCACTCATCTGGCTAAGCAGTACCTGGTTGTAGAAGGATCAAATAGTGAGTGAATGCGCCTTACGCATGATGGAAATGTCTCCTATCTACACCCTACCAGCACTGGCAGATCCTTCGACAAGCGGCCACAGACAATAGACCGCGCATACCAACGAGGCTGCTCCAATATGAGGATGGGGACAGGCTGGGAAGTCAGCTGCTTATGCTAGGAGCAAATAATGACTGCTTTGCCCGTCGCAACACCAGAGGCATGGTTTGAGGCTTTAAATATACCGAATCAATGAGGCATCAGCCTGTGTTACATATACTTTGCTTCAGTTTGTCCTTCCCTCGCACAGCCCTTTTCAGCTATTCTTTTATTGCCCTCCCTCTGGTTAGGTTTATATGCGTAGACTGCTATTTTAAACCCCCACCCCCCCTTCCTTCTCTTCCCTACAGGCATACTACAATTGTTTTCTCATAGTTTCAAGACATTATGGTCGCTAAGATATTATCGAAACGCATCAATGGTCACAATAGATAAGACTGCAGCTTGAGCGGACGACTGGCGGAGCCGATGCACTATCCAGAAGTATAGCCTCGTGTCGGACAAAGCATATATTCTTCTGTTATATTGCTATCTGGGAGGCGGCAATATAATGATTAATATGTGTTAAATCAATCATGTGAAAGGCGATGTCTCGTACAATGCCGTTCAGTAATGGTATTGCCACAATCTAACGCCTTCCTGAGACATACTGGGTGGTGTCGCAGCTCTGCCGGCTCGGAAGAAATCGCAACCCCAAATAGGGGGTGAAAACGAAGTGCTAGAAGGAAACACGCATGCCATAGAGTTAGACGTTCTGCTGTCATAATTCCTTACACAAAAATGAGAATTGTTTCAACAATATCATCACAACTATCCATCATAAAAAGAGGTTATCCCTGAGGTCATGTTGGGTTAGGGTTATCGTTGGTGGGAACCTGGACGCTACTCGACCACGCTTTTCGCTGCAACTGCTCATCGGGGCAATGCCGGTATGTTTTACGTAGTCTGAATTGCTGTCTCAAAGTAAATGAGCGAAGTTACAAGTGCTCTTTGTTCCACAGATTAAAGCCCTTAAGACAAGCCTATATTGAATTACTACATATTATGGTACATCTTCGCCCAGTTACCGTAACTTTTAACCATCACCATCATAGCAGTGAGAATTTCAGACGTCTTGGAGCAAGAGATCAGTACAGTATTGTAGAAAGGAGGCTGTATTAATATACGGCCAATAGCCTTGCCATCTGACTAAGCGATTAAAACGTGTGTAGGACACATAACTCTTTTTTTAGTAATTTGGTTTAAACAAACCTCACCTCGTATGCAGCTCAATTAAATTTTGACCGTGAAACCGCCTTATCTACGACTTTTGTAAAAATTTTCTGTACATAAGACGTCTATATCCTCTTACTGATGTATGCCACTACAGTGAAGCGTAGGGGACATGAATATCGGCTCAATGCAATATTCAGTAGCGGCCGCTGTCGCAGCGAGTGCAATAGTCGTGGTTAATTCGACCCTAGCAAGTTAGCTTGTAGTTCAACACTTTGTTTGAGACGGGGGATATGCGTGTACAGAGCAAGGCTTGGAGCAGCCCCAGACGCCAGGGCCCTTCTTGTTTCTCTTGCAGAAGTTGTCGGAGTCAGCCGAGACCTTGGCGCTAGTTCTGGTTGCGATTGCACTGGCGGATGTTTTTGGCGAGCTTAATGCCGACATTAATATCGACAAGGATACTGTTGCCATGGTCAGTCCAGAATCATCTCCTAGCTTCAGCTGTACGCATTTTCGCTCTATGACTGCCCAATCCCAAAGTCGTGTGGCGACTTGTCTCTGTTCCCCCGGAATCCATGTCCATACATCGGAGGCACCGATATGGAGTGGTGTACGGCCATCAGTTTAGCTCCAAAAAAAAAAAACCCCCACAAAAACAAGGAGGGAAAATCAAGTATCTTATGGTTTACGGTATGGTTATTTTATCGTTTGATAGCTTTTCTATTTTATAATGACTCAGTAGTTCCTGTAAACATTGGTACTAGTTTGGACCTTCGGATTTATGCCTCTGTGAGCTGAGAAGTGCGGCAAGCACTCCATAAAAGCAAAAAGTACTTAAGACCAGTTCCCCGAACACAGTGAAATACAAAGAGAAGTGATCACTTGGCTGATCTCGATCCAAGCCGCGACCCCAGGTCGGGCTCTCAGCTGTCAACATCCCCCCATCCGATATCCAGTCCAATGGCGGTAAGACCAGCCAAGACCATTGGAGCCCACGATACCACCAATAAAGCAGCTCAAATTCCAATTTATGTCTCGGCGCTATGAATGGGACCGCGGACACGGCTGGTAAAAAACCGACTGCCGATCCCTTTGTGAAATCTTACAAAATATATCGAATCGGGCATTTATGTGTGTCTGCACTTAGGCCGTGGTTGTTGTGCGGGAAATCACAACCATTAAAACAACCATTAAGAGGTTAGGTGGCTGTCGTTGACAAGGAGTCGCAGCCTTGTGGCGCAACAATTGGCCCCAGCTATGGTGTGGAGGCCTCTACCAAGGGCGGAAGAAGCTACTTGACTCGCATAACGGCAGAGTTATGCGTATTCTTTCTGTGACATGCTATCCTGCCGTTCATCAATCCCAGCTTTTGTCCTACAATACTCAGCGAAATGGTAGCTTGGAAACGTCTGAAAGGAATTTCTCGTGTTTTAATCATGCCTCAAATGTTAGCTCCAGTAGCCAGCGGTCTTGCCGCAGGCTGCCGCTCGCCCCCGCAATGTATTCGAGTGGCAACGCGCAATTAACGGCGATTTCGAAGTCTTCACGCGCGGAAGGGCGGGGCGTCATAATGGGAGCAGCCTTAACGAATGATCGCTGTCACTAAGGTTTCTAAACCCGCAATACTAGTGACATTACTATATTATTAGACAGTTCACGCTCAAAGTTACCGATCTTTTGTTTCTGTAAGATAGGAGGTGGTGTTTGCCCCTCTAGGTGTCGCCCAAAGAGTCTTCCAATTTGTCTTCAACGAGACTGTGGCCCAGGACCCCAGAGTAAGCAGGACAGGCCCATCAAGACTTAAATGCAGCATCGGCGCACACATGCTGCAATGATTGTATCGTGGGCTGGTCATCCTAGCACCAGTCTCCATGCCATAGCACACTGCAAGCGACAGGCTAAAGCGCTAGAAATACGGTAGATTAACTACATAAGAGAGCCTAGCATAATTAATGTGCCTTAGTGTGGCGAGCAAAGAATTAATCTCGCCTAACTAGCAGAGGGGAAGTTAATTCCCTAGGGATAGGCCATTATATGGTTAGAGGTTGCTATTAGAAACCAGAGCCAAATAAAACTTCTTAGCAACTTTTATTAACACTTTAGTGCTATATAATCACAATAGGAACGCAGGCGTTAACATTAATGCCCTAAATAGCCTATATGTTAAGCCTAATATCTCTCTAAGCTCTTAGTCTAATAAATTGCATGGCTAATAATTACACTAACTCTATAACTTATACTGTGCCTCTAATAAGTCTGTTTTCTAATGTTAAATGTTATAAGGCTATAAGTTAGCTAGTCTAAATATTTTTTAATAACTTAGCTAAACTGTTATCTATAACTTAGCCTTAACCCCTTCTAATAAGTCTTTATGCTGTCTCTACCACCTACCTATAACCTTATAATTATTTTATCCAGATATCCTCTTCTCTTTCTAAATTACTAGATATCTCTAAATATTACCGCGCTATATTTTGTAATTCTTTAAAACTAGTAGTCTTTTTAAATAAGCAATTATTATAAATCTTTACCAGGTAAGAAAACCGTAGAGTGTAATACTATACTTTTAACGGTTTATTAAAACTAGCTCCTATAAGTTCTATAATAAATAGCTATATAAATAATATTTTTAGGCGTAAGTTATAACTAGGGTCTAGGACCACATTAAAATAAGGGGTAGATGCAGTAAAAGCTATTTCTGTGAAATACCTATAGCGATTAAGATATACTATATAGTGCTTAGAAATACTATGTCTATTAATAATATTAATAATATAAAATCTTAGTTTTACATTAAAGCAGCATACTTTATCCTTATTATCCACGCATCTAATATGGAATAAGGTCTACTAGAGTTTGCTAATCCTAATCTTTTGTTTATCTTTAGCGCTATAATTTCCGCCAATAAGAATAAAGTCTACAGAGTCTCTAAGACTAGTAATATAGTCCTTCTTAAGTTTAATAGCTAATTTAGCGCAATTATAAGATATATAAGGATTATTATAACCCTTTAGTACTAGGTCTTCCCACCGTTATATAATAGCTGTCGCTAAAGCTTTAGCGAGTCATTTAGCCACGTTGCTTGAAGAGAACGCTATTACTTCGCGGTATCTAATTGTCGCACGCCCTGGGATCTAACAAACTAGAGATTTTAGTTGCCTCCTCCTCTTATTGTGTGCCTCTAGAGCGCAGACTCTATTATCAAGCAAAAGAACATCATAGAATATGATCATAAGGTGTTTGTTTGCTTCCATAGGGGAATCTTAAGCTGCTCTAAGCAGAAATCCTGACCGTCTGACGTGTTTTTGAATCTTGTGGAACGGCTTAATCCCCCCACAGACGTTCCACACCTGCAGCTCACCTTCGAGAATGCATTTCTTAATCCTGCAGTCTGCCGTGCTAAGTAGGAGACTGTCTTGTATTGCGCTGTGCAGTCTAATGCGATCTTAGGTTAAGTCTTTGCCGCTCTTTGAAAATATCTTAAGGCAGTTTTAAGGGTTATTAAGGTCTATATAGACCTAATAGTATTTGCTATTATATTTCCGCTCTATGCTTATTTGTCTTAAACTAGCTAATAGGTAATAGTGTTTAATGCTTCTTGCTTTTTTATGGTCTAGGCGCCTAATTATAACTCTAACTTGCCGCCTAAATACTTTGCTTAAGTTATCGCTAGAATATTTAGCAGGAACACTAAGAACTTGCAAAATATTTGCTTCTTCTAGTTATTTTACAGCCCTATGAATTAAATTCTAAAAGCAGAGAAGATAATATAGAAGAGGGTGGAATCTAATTATTACTAGTTCTTCCGAGACACAAACTAGACTAGAGTCCTTTAATAACATGCAAATTAGCTATTTAACCTTGCTGCTTTGTAACTTTTAGAATATAACTAGAAGAATATTACTTGCGCTAGTTAATAGGCTATAATTTTAATGAATTAGCTGTTAGATATCTATTGCAAAGAATAGAGATAGAGCTGCAATCTAATTAAGAATATCGTTAAGTTCACCTAGTAACATTCTAGGACTTCCTTTGTGTTTACAGTCTGTAATAGCTATTAGACTCTTAGTACACATTGTAAAATTAGGGCTATTGCTAGTTTGCTATCTTTATAACACTTTTAATTGGGATATCCTAAGATATTAAGCCTGCTAGATAATGCATTTAAGCTGTCTTTTTAATAACCTAAAGCCTTAATCCGGCCTACATTCTAGGAAAAGGCAAGACAGAAATGCCACAGCTTCTAGGCCTTAACGTGGGATAATATATTTATGTGTGTTAAACCAAAATATAAGGCTTTAGGTGGTAGCTTTTAGGATTATCTTAGCACTAGAAGTCCCCACTTGGATTCTTTTGAGGCTAGATAGCAGGTCGCATAGGAGATAGAATGGAAAAGACATATTAATCAAAGGATTTATTTTAGAGGATTGTGTAAAAGGTAGAGCCTTTTAGAGTAAAAGGGAGATTTAATTATGCGCGGGAATAAAACGGAAATAAGGTTAGTATACAGATATAATACGAATAAACCTTAGTTAAAAGTAGCTTAGAATAATAGCTTATTAGGTAAGCAATTATCATAGAATATAATTTGGAAATAGTATAGAAATAAAATATATTCTGTGTATATTAAGAATTAAGTTATTATTTTCCTAAAGAGAGAGAATTCCTTCTTTATATAGTAAAATATTAGTTAGAATAAGGTTTAAATAGCTTTAAAGTTAAATGCCTTTATAGTGGATTTTACTTGTAATAGAGATATTCTCTTTCTATAGAAGCTCTTTCTCTTATACACTAATACAAGTTAGAAAGAAAGTCGCTAGGAGATCTTTAGAAGAGTCTTAGGTATTCGCTTAAAGTGGGTAGCTAAAAGTTAATAATTCTTTCTGTTTTAGGAAGATACATTATTAAGCTTGTTGTGAGTTTCTATGAACAAGAATTAGAATTAGATCATGTGAATTATAACTTATAACATGTGGAAACCATGCTTTATTAAGCGGCAAGGCACGTGATTTATACCTAAAATGCAAAGTACAGGCACTCTAAGCTTAATAAGAAGTTCTACCGCGTATTCTTGTATTGATTTAGGTACTTAAAAGCAGGATCTTTGTGCTAGTACTAGCAACTACGTGCGACCTTAGGATGGTGAAACCCCAGCGGAACATGGCCATCCAGGTTTAGCGTCCCGCTAATTTACTTCTGAAATGATAGTGCTTGCGGGGCACCCATACTTGAAAAAAAACTGAGTAAAATGTTAGTGCACGCTAAACTAAGATTTCACTGTACGTAGAAATAGACACAAACGGTATCAGGCAGAAAAAGGTACAACTGGTGAGTGGCGAGCATGTAAATAAATAGAAGGCGGGACCTTTGTTGCAGCTGGGTTTAAGGCGTTTTGAGAACAAATTCGGCATATTTCGGTTATTTATTTATTTATTTTTTTTCGGGTTGGGGTCTTAGGTGCCCTGGTTGTCAATATCAATCGTCACATTGCACCAGCAACCCGTTCCCAAAACTCTAGTATGCCCATGAAGATGTCCAATGCCTCCCAAAGGGGATTCTTCCGCATGTCCCCTTCTGCTCGATTTTGGCGCCATTTGTGGAGCAAGGTCAGGGTTGCCACGTTTCAACGCTGAGGGGGCATAAAGTCCAGTTTCTAAGGCAGAGGTAAGCCGGGCAAGTAAGCCCGAATTTTCACTATGTGGGTCTTCAAATTTGTTTGAAAGAGAGCGCAGAGAGAGGAAGCTGTATTTGCACAATACAATATTAACAACTGAATAGTTATTATTAATAATATTTCTGCTATTTATTAATATTTTCGTGCTCGAAATCGCCTTCTTGAACCCACTGTTAAATACTCTATGCAGGAAATTGTCCGAAGCTTTAGACTTTAACATAGCTGCACGCAGGAAAGTTATGTTAATTTGCAACCAAAAAAAAAATCAATATTATGCTATATGAATTATTAAATACTTAAGTTTTATTTCTTTACTTCTTTCTTACAAAATTAATATAACAACTATTTATGAACTCTGTGGGGAAACGGTCTCTGTGCTGTTCGGTATATACTGCACAATATGCGGCAAGCGAGCTTATTGACCAGTGTTTTGATCTTCTGTCATGCGTCAGAGTGCGATAGCTAGGGAGAGTAGCATGCCATCCCATGCCTCAGTAGACCGTGCTTTGAGCATGAGGTATCTTGGTAATCCACAATCCGCGGCAGAATGTTCTTATGTAGGGCCATATATACATTATATATACATCAACACCTCGCAGTATTCGCAATATCTCACTGTGTATTTATTACATCATACAGAAGTGTTGCGTGTCTTTGCTAATTGGGATACTCTTGCTACTGCCCGCATGTGAACACCCGCTGGCGGCTTCTCTGTCAGTATGATACCTTATTAGAGGCTTTATATTGAGAATGATGAGTTTTTGGATCTGAAGCAGCTCTCAGAGCCGCTTCATTCGTCTTGTCTAGCGCGTATAAAAGGGAAGATCACTGTCCGACAGTCGGTAACCGAGCTGCAGACTCCCTTTTGGGAGCCTGATTTATGAAAATGAGACTACTAAATGCTGCCATCGGAACTTAAACTTCAATTAGAACTGGGGGCCAGCGTGAGCCACTTTACATGCATTTATACTAGGATAGTCTTTTCAACATCAAACCCATCAGCCTGCGCAAAGTAATACCCTCGCTGATTAGCCAGTAGCCTTAGCGTCCCTGCGCCATTTTCTCGCTCAATCTCAGTATCGCAGTTATAATGCGTATGTCCGAAAGCCCACACCTTGACTTTAGTACTATTGCAGCATCTTTCGTTCGTTAGATTTGTAGAAAATCCGCTGGTGATAGGGCTTCCCATATGTTTGGGATCCGTAACACCAGGAAGCCGAGATGGACTCCAGTGAGTAAGAATGATGATGTTGGTGGCACTGTCGTTGTCCTCGATCTTGGCTACCTCGTCATTTAACCAAGTAAGATCCCTCTGATGGGCGTTGTTATGATCCGCCACAGTCCAATCTTTAATAAGAAAGAAATCATTCAGACCCATTTCCACAGCCATCTCGCTTTCTCTAGGGACATGAGAGAAGAGACTGCAGCCCAGAATGACAGTATCTAACCCTGGGGGACGATATGTCCCGCGATCAAGCACCACAAATTGGCCAAGTGAAGCGTCGTGTTCGACCCGTTCCTCAAATTCACGAAGAACAGCAATTGTTTCCCCCCAGCTCGAGTGATATGCTTCGTGATTCCCTGGAACGAAAAGAATAGTCTTGAATTGACGAAGATGTCTCATCAGGAAAGTGAGAATATCATCCTTGTGGGCAACGACATTCCCAATATCGCCGAGGAGGGCAAGATATGGTGCCTTTGGAGGGATGTTGTACAGATCGTAGGCCTTTGGAGATTCGAGGTGCAAATCAGAGAGAATCTGAATGTCCATGACAGCACGCTTTCGGGGGCATTTGGTGGTGGATTGTCAACGGTGGTATCACTGGTATGTGCTTGCACTCTTGCGATGTTCTGAGGATCGAGCACCTTGCCGTGAGTTATGACGGGAATGGGAAGGGTCAAGTCTGGTGGGTCCAGAAGTCATGGTGAGAGGTCAAGCTTCAATGTTGTGTTTGCGTTCGGCCAGTCAGGCATCAGTGCGGCGCCATGCATCGGCATGCAACTCTAAGCATGGAGAAAACTTGGCCTCTCTAGATACACTTCAGCTTACTTATACGCATCTCCCAAGAAACTGGGACGCTAACAGTTGAACCCAGATGACGTGATGTCAAACTTCAAGCAAAAACGCATAGTTGCCGACTTTAACCATCAGTTGATGCCGCTTACGGATGCAACTCCTCAACTTTCAAAGTTAATCCCCTATATCCTCTAGAGAGCTTGGTACTCGCACTGGTAGTTTGTACTCAAATTCGATGTATTTCGGACTGCCCTAGTAGGGGTGTTTAAACGATAAAATTGGACCCCAGGCTGACATGTTTATGGATGCCTTCAATAACGACTACTTTCAGGAGCTTTAACCGCGTGGTGGGATCGGTGAGTAATGTATGAGGAACGCCTTTACCGGGTTTATTGATCCTGGAGATAAGACTGGGCAAAGTAAGGTGTTTGTTGTCAAAGATGAGAACGGTGTGTACGGGACATTTTCCCAGTAGCCAAACACTTAGTATCAAAGCTCCCCCATACTCACAGCTATCTACGTTGCCGATTTACCCAGAAGACACCCCCTAATCTTATTTCCTATTCATACTAACAAACTTGGCAACGGTGGACCGACGTGCCCAAATCAATGATACTGATGTGGATTGTACGACCCGAAGAAGGAGGCGTCAAGTGTTGGAGAGATCGATGGCCGAAGGCTCTTCCTGCAATGGATGTCACCGCACGAGAAAGCTCTTCGACGAGATGGAGAAGAAACATTCTGCTACAATTCGGGCAAAGGAACACGTTTGTATGCCACTCCGCTCTCTTGTTGGTGTTTCTCGCAACCACTATTGTTGGTGTAAAGACGTGGAAATCCCCATGACGCACTCTTCTGCAAGAGGGCCTGCGCAGATGGGAACCAACGTAACTGTGACTTGTATTTGGATGTTGAGGGCGGAGCCGTAGGTCTATATGAGCGGCTAGGATTCGTTCATTGCTCAGATGAGCTGAGGGCCGGCGAGACGACGTATCCGATGATATGGCCACGCTCTGGCGGAAGCAGCTCACAGCTCAGTTTGCGTTCAGCACATGTACTATTTGCCTAGGCCGTTTATTTAATGCAGCTAGGCGGTTGACTCTTGTCTACAGAGTTGAATTAGATGTAAAGTCTTCTTGTTGTGCTGGACACCGCCCAGCTGACATGATTTCCTGTAAGAGGTCATCCGTATTCGCGATTCCATCCAAAAATGTTTCAGTTGTATCCCTCCTTTTTAGTGTAGATATTCTGCTTTGTTCCTATAATTCCTACGGACAGCTTAAGGACGCTCTCTGCCGCACGCTTTGGCCCGACGTGATGTGCTTTAAAGAGACTTTCTCATTGAGGCACGTATCGTGAAGTCCATGAATTGGGGGATGGGCCTGTCAATGACAATCGCAGAATCGGTGAGTGGCAGGAAGGCAGAAGACACGCACATTTGAAGCTGTTAAATACAGACCCAGATCAACGCGATGCCGATCGACAGGCAATCGCATCGCCAAGCTTCATCCGTGTGATGGCAGACACCCCAGAACGGCATTTGCACGGGACATGTTTGCCTCAGCCCTTCAGCCCTTTCAATAAAACCAGGGCTGATTCGCAATGCGGCACGAGTGCAACATGGAAACGTGGCTGCCAATGGTTGCCGATGGTTGACATGGCGGCTTGCGGCTGGCGTTGACCGCGTGGATGCCCAACAATGTTCATGTTTGACCAGTAATGGCTTCAACATTGAACGAGGTCGTACTTGCTTAACAAGGGCATGTTGGTTAAATGTCAAGTCCTCTGCCCAGTAGTTGAAGTTGAACACGGTTCCTGAGCGCTCAGCACCGCTAGACAAAAGTCAACAACCAAATGTCACGGTTTGACCCTGCATGAATGAATACCAGTCCATAACCTCGACACATCAAAGTCTGGTTGATCCACCAGACATGGACCCAGCCATGTCTCAGCTCAGCCTCACGGCGCTGCCAAGCGCGGACAACGCAACAGGGGTCCAACTCCAACTCCCGTCAAGGTCCTGGACCCTCTTCAAAAATATCAGAGTTTGGGCCGTAAAAAAGACTTCATCACGCAGACTCAAACTCCACAACAAACCTTCACGAGCTCATCAAACTCAGTTCAGCACTCCTCCCACCGAATGGCGATATAAACCCTCAACACAAGTCCCCTCACGACTCAAAAAGGGCTCCCAACACCACGGCATACATCCAACAATGCCCAAAAACATCTTCTCCTTCGGCACCCAGCCATTCGACCCTACAAACCGCTTCGTAACATCATGGCTCCTCCCACCATGGCTCCTCTTCGCATGCCGCGCCCTCATTGTACGTATCCCTCCCATCCAGCAGCCATCACGACTAACCAAAAACAGAGCATCTACATCTTCACCACGCTCTTCTTCATCATCGGCTACACATGCGCGCACGCCTCTCTCGGCGGCTGCCTCACCGTCCGCCAATCCTTCTCCTACTTCACCGTTCTAACATTCTGGGGCCTCGGCTTCTACTTCCTCGCCTCGTCCATCCACACACTCACATACATCCTCCGCAAGAAACCGCTCCTCTCAACATTTCCACGACCCTTGCAGGCGCTGCACTCCCTCTTCTACACCACCGTCATCACGCTGCCGTTCCTCGTGACCATCGTGTACTGGGGCGTGCTGTACTCTGCGCCGTGGTTCGAGCTCCCCTTCGACGGGTGGCACAACGTCTCGCAGCATGGACTGAACTCGCTGTTCGCGCTGTTTGAGGTGCTGCTCGCGAGGACGGACACCATGCCGTGGGTGCATCTGGCGTGGCTGATGGGTATATTGCTGGGGTATTTGGGCGTTGCGTTTGTTACGCTCGCTAGCCAGGGGTGGTATACGTATAGTTTTTTGGATCACGACAAGGTCGGTGGGAGGGGGTATGTTGCTGCGTATGTGGTGGGCATTGCGGTGGGAATCGTGGTTATTTTTGTGGTGGTTTGGGGGGTTGTTTGGCTGAGGAGGTGGGTTAGTGAGGTGAAGTTGGGGAAGATGGGGAAATTTGTCGATGAGAGGAGAGCGGATGTGGATGTGGAGATGAATACGGCCAAGGGGACGTAGAGTGCTGTTGAATAGAGTGCATTTGAGCTGATGGGGATACGAGTTGGGTTGGGATACACAGGGAGTAGACACGGCTGCGGTCATATAATATCCTTAATACATGCATTACAACCACGGTCATATCATTAATATCTAACTTGTATTACAATCACGGTCATACAATATCATGAATACATATTACAATCACGGTTATTTCATTAATATCTGATTTGTATACATTACAGTATGTAGAGCACATCAACATTTCAGCGTCGCACCCTTGCGCTTTTCCGACTCGCGAATCTCAAACATGACTTGGATGCCCACAAACAAACAAGCACAAGCCACCGTCAAGAAGATGAACCCTAGTCATTGTCAGCAACACGCAAAATAGTCCAAGACACAATTAACTTACCTGACCAGTCGTGCAGTATCCCCGCAATAATACTCTGTAATCCGTCCAAACCTACCGCAAACCCAACCAAGTTGGCTGCCATCATCATCAGCACGTTGGCCACGGCGCCCACACAACACAGCATGCGATACTCTGTAGGGCGGCTCTCCCACTTCCGCTTGGGGAAAAGGTATGCCGCCGTCCATTCAGGCACCATGAACAACACAATCAACCAGCCCCAAATCAGCAGGCGGAGTTGAATGTCGTGCCACAGGGCTACAAACGTGAAGACGCAGAAGAACGTCAATGTTGATCGAGCCGCCGCGGCCCAGTTGCGGAAGGATGCGCCGCCCAGAGGAACGTACAGGTACCGAATCAGCCATCGGTTGTAGGAACGGTGCCATGCGCGCCAGAACAGCTGTGTGCTGTAGTTGTTGCTCACGCAGCGGACCATGTTTTCAGGCGGATCGATGCCATCCACCAGGGCCCACAGACGGAAGAGTCGCCATGGTAAAAGGAGCTTGAGCCAGATAATGTGCAGGTTGAAGAATGACAGCAAACTAAGCTCGGCAGCTGAATAGTCGCCCCAGACAGGGCTGGCCATACTGATGGCACTGACATAGTCAAAGTGCAGGATCAGTTCCATGGCAAGCAGAACCAGTAGAAATCGGATACCGTAACGGATTGTGCGTGGCTTCTCAATACTAGCCGGCTTGAATTTAAGCTGCGAAATGTAGTCGTTGAATGTGAGGATTGGTCCGGCCAGATACAGAGGCGCATAAACGGCGTAAGCGATGTAATTCCGAAACGAGTAGTCTTCGGGGTCGGCTGAAATGGTGATGCGATCTCGTTCAGACAGGTTTGCTGGGTCCAATTGTTTCTTCTTGTGTGCATTAGACGCAGTCCGGGGATAAATCGGTGAATTGACAGAGCTTACCTCCAATGCGTTCGACGCCTTCTTATCAATGCTCCAGTAATAATCCATATTGTAACTGATGAGTCGCAGAATCGTAATATTAAACAAAACTTCCCATCTAGGCATAATACCTCCGAATCCATCCA
Source organism: Pochonia chlamydosporia 170 (assembly GCF_001653235.2). Classification (NCBI taxonomy): domain Eukaryota; kingdom Fungi; phylum Ascomycota; class Sordariomycetes; order Hypocreales; family Clavicipitaceae; genus Pochonia; species Pochonia chlamydosporia. The sequence continues at coordinate 2,806,252 of NC_035795.1, read as the reverse complement.
ACCATGCGCCGGTCTGCATCAACGGAGAGTCTGTCACATCCCCCGTCGCGCCGACCTTGACCGGTGGAGAGATGTGGCTCGCAACATTTCTCAGATGGTAGCCTTCACAAAGCTCGTTTGCAAACAGGGTTGAGATATTAAAGACCCAGGTCGCCACAGGCACGTACTTGCGCGGAAGTTTGCGTCCAATCTGGAAGTTGAGGTACAGAATCAGCAGCACCTTGAGCGCCGAAATGCCATTCAAGATGATCAAGAATAGGATAGCAAACGCGAAATCAAACGAGGCTCGCTGTTCTAGTCGCGCAGAACTCTGGCGGCCCTTGCTCGCACCGCTGTAAATCGAATTCCAGGCTGTCCGCAAAAGTGGATGGAATATTAGCAAGGCAGCCATGTACGGCAAGTTGCCTCGAAAGGTGTGATACTGTATATCTGAAATGTCGATTTTCCGGCCAGGTATCCAACCATCGGAGAGAAAACGTTCGTATTTGGGATATCGGGGGTCCGAAGCTACACGAAGGTTCGGTTAGCAAACTACTGCCTGACCAACTGGCTTGAGATTATTAACGTACGCCTCGACACGCTATACGCAACCCAAAACATGTACGGTACCGCCCACAAAAATACCAAATAGTACAGGTAGAACTCTGGTGTCTGCCATTTTGGCAGTGGTGCACGAGCTTGCGCTTTGTCGGCAGCCTCCTTCACGGCATCGGGATCGCTACGGGCTTCAATGACGGTACGGTACGGAACGGACGACGAGGTCATGAAACGAGTATCGAGGGTATCGATGTCGTATATCTCGCGGAAGAAGGAGGGGCCCATTGTGGACGTCCCTTGACGCCGTCGGCGTGGCAGGATGAATGTGTGTTGGAGTGATGGACTAGGCTTCAGGTCATTTTGGCCGGACCTGGTCCGTGAATCGAAATTGAATTCGTGTGGTGATGCGAGGGGCCGTTATCGCGACGGGATTTGATGCAATATAAACGAGTGACTGGTCAAGCGAATTGGCAATACCGTCGCTCTGGCTGGAACGAAGGAGGACGTGTCGTCTGCTGGGGTGGATGTGGCATTGGGGTCGCCCAGTCTGGTCCGTCAACGTGGGGCCTCGGGATGTTCCTGGACTAGAGCTGCGGACGACCCTCACGCAGAACCCCTGAATCGATACCAGGCGGCCGAGGCTAAGTTTACAAGTTCCAAAGTATATCCGCTTACCCTACGCTTCAGGAACAAAACTTCTTAGCAAACTCTCTACCCACCAGAGGCATTATTAGGTTCCCCCAAACATTGGCCAATACATTTAGGCCTTGCTAGTGCAACCGGAATTACTTTTGTATAAGTCGCATGAGTTTGGTGTAGGCTAAAACTTAGACACATTAACATTCACCAAATGGGTAGGCTTCAAATACATCGGCATTTCGGGACGCCGGTGAAACCTAGAAAAGGAAGAAGAATTCATAGTGGACAGGTTGTTCAGACTTGATATTTAAATGTGCAGTAGTACCCCTTCAAGCCGTACCATCTGGCTTGCCGTATTGTAATCACAGTCTTCCTTGATCATAATTTCCACACGCTTTGCCTGCTTCTGTATAGGACGAGGCACCACACACTAAACAACCTGTAAGTAATTCACTGAAATCATGGCATTCACCTAAGCATGGTGAACTTCACCTAGCATTACACCATGCTCTCCCTTATCCTAGCACACGTATCAAGTAGGAGGCTGTGAATGCATTTCACCTATAATAGCCCACACAGAGTCACAGAACACGGATGACGAAAACTACCCTTGCTGCTCAAACAAATACTAACACGCCATTGCTCATCAGACAGGGTGACACTTCATACAACACTTCACTGCCGGTCACAAATCAGCACAATGTGTAGATTCACTGCGAATATCTGCAAAATTTGCCGCGCTTTCTATCGCTATGATAAGGACTATTGCCTCCCTGTTCTCCAGTTTTGCCGGGTGGTGTACGATGGCGATGATGTCGACCGCTTTATACAAAATCATTGGCGTTCTACGAGAGTACTATGCGAGGGCTTCGAGATATCACGCCCCCCCAAGCGAGGCTATTGCGTGGTGCATGTCGACGCCGCCTTGATATTTATGAATACACACGGCATACCGCTTGAAGATACGGCTGCCCTCCCTCTGTGTTACGAATCGGATATTTACGCGTTTCTCTTGTCGAGAAGCAGCATGATACGGTAGGCCTGCAAGTGGTACAATGTAAACTGTTTGTAGTATACTGACGCTTGACGCAGTTCCCGCAGCATGTCATCTGATACCATGCCGCCGCTTCTCAGCCCGTCAGAGGACGAGCTTGATTCCATCTCCCCTTCTTCGCCGGGGTCGCCTGTCGGTCCAGCGCCTGGTACGATGCAGCTTCTCGGCCGTGAGCTTGATGCAGTTTCGGATCAACTTCCTCAGCTGCCACCATCTGTCGACGAGGAAGAGTCGCAGTCTCACGATGGCTCATTTCACACTCATGATGAAGGCGGCACGGGACACGAGTCAGAATCACTTGAATCGGGCGAAGAAAGTTACAAGTCTGCAGAAGAGGAAGCGTCTGATGATGATACGGAGGAAGGCTCTGTAGTGTATGCATCCACGGCAACTCAGACGTCTCAGGCACTGCAACCAGATACCCGCAGACCGGCTTTTCCAACGCTGAGGCTGCGACCTGCTCCCGAAAATGATCCTCGACCCGTGGAGTTTCGGAGGCTTCACGGAGCCCCTCCAGCGATTGACTTGGCTTAGAGGCTATGAACGTCGCTCTTCGGTCTGCAGCTCCCAGGACAGTATCTCTGGTCCAGGCCGTAGGGCTGAAGGGGGTGATGCAGAGATCTGTTTTCTGTACCGTTGCTCTTGGCGTCGGGACAGATAATTAGAGTCCGCCGAGATGTTGGACCTGTTTGTGTTGAACCAGACATTGCAAGACGATGTGTGCAAGTGATTGTCACAGCCCAGTCGCTTGCATGAGGGAAGGAGCAGTTGGTCAGCCAGCTGGTGGCATCGAGCAATCGCTTTCCCCCGACACGTTTCAATGTTCGTCCCGACCCCTCTCTGGCTTTGTCTCTCAGGTACTCTGCATCTTCTTCTTCTTCTTTTCTTACATTTGTCCGTTACTTTTGGCACTCTCTCAAAATTCTACAATACACACCATCCAGCCTACGGCCACCAATCTCAAGCCGTCAATATCGCTACAGCTCCATCACGAAGAGTTGTCAAAACAGCTGGCTCTGCTTCCTCAATGACCTGCAATGCCAGCATTGGAACCGATTTCCCACAAGTTATACCCCCGAACCTTGTCTTCCTCTTCAACAAAGAGGACCGGATTCGTCTCCGCAGGAAGCCTCATCCTGCGGCCAGTTCAAGGATAAGATATCTTCTGGGTCAACGATTCAACTGGCTTACATCCTTTGGGTACTATTTCGCTGCGCACTCTCCTCTGCCACATTTCAACGCGGTGCGGGCAGCAATGAGCTTCTTGGCTATCGACAGCAGCTTTAATGCTACATATCATATTTTCTGCGGGCAATTCTTCCCGTGTGTAAGTCAGGTTGCCTCGGGACGGCCGACCACAAAACCAACTAGCCATGCATGGACTGCATACAGCCTCAAACACTTTGAGAAGAAAGATCCAGCAAGTGCAAGGATGGCAGACATGATGATATCTATTCTGCAGCGAGGTGGAGAAGCTAATGATGCAATGGCAAACAGCTTGCATGCCTGGCTTTCGCCGGTGACAGTTGCAACTCTTGTCTTTGGCCCCGAAAGATCTGTCCTACCAACTGTGTCTTGTTGGAGCAAATTTGCATATGCATCAATTAGCCAGAAACCAGCCTGTTCCTGTTACACTGATTGGACACCGCCTTTTTCACTACTCAAACGTCTTGGGGGCTCTGCAGAGTGTCACAACATCTTTGACAAATTATGGTCCATTATCCGCACACCTTCCACAGCACTGTCACCAGACTCAACAATGCAATTGCGGCGGGAATTTCGAGGCTGCAGTTTCTTATCGTCTTGCCTCCTGTCCTAGTGCTCGGCTGCAAGAAAAATCCTTACAGGTGAATAGCCACAGGTCCGACAATGCTCGCCCGGCGCCACTGCAAGTATGGGCCATTCCACCCACTTTGGCATCAAAATGTCAAGCCTCTTCATCCATTGGGGACGTTCCGGTCACAATGGGCGTTGGCTCGCCCGACTTACCAGACCCCCGGGTCCAGGAAGACGATCTGGTCCTCAACACCTTGTAAGTAGGGCGGAACTCTAGGTCCGATCCGCTTGATATCGCCGACTCACACCCTCCGCCAATCAATCTTTGTCTGCTTTTGGACACAGACTCCGAATCTCTTGGACAGATGCCGCCTCCACCGTCTCATCGACGGACGGCGTTAGGCCATTCCCGCACCGGTTTACTGGTCATGCTCTTCAATGAGACCCAGAAATAGCCTGCCGCGTCCGCTGAGAGGCCGATGATGGTGTAAATGGCTCCTTATGGGTAGCCGAGGTGGCCTAAGTCGATGTCACCATCCAAGATCTCTCGTTCAATGCTCGGGTCATTTCCTGTCGCGGCGGGAAGGCAGTATCACCTAATTTCAACCTTTAAGGACACACTTCAGTTTGTTTTGCTCTATGCTCTTTCAATACCAGTTGAGCTGCATTCCGTTCTGCGACTACAAAACTTGTCAAGCCTTTATTCATGTTGCTCCCCTGCACCTAACCTCGTTCTTTTGCTCCGTCCAAGCATGTGGTAACAAGTTTGATGCCCCCATCCAACCATATCTTCAACTTTCCATAGCCTCCAGGATTGTCGAAAGTCCAGGGTGGATATTTACTTATTTGTAACCCTTCGCCGTCACCACCGCGGCAAAGGCCGCAATGTCGTCTCCCTCGGGCCCTCAAGACAACAGGCCATTTGTTGGTTTAGATGGTACACCCGTCAGGTGTCAAATGGAAACTTCCTTTCTCTCCATTCTGGAGAGTGCTGGCTTGAAAGAATGGGCTACCCAACAAAACGAGCTACGACGCCCGACACCAGGAGAGGCTGCCGCTCCGGACGAACGAAACAAAGGCAGCACATCGCGCAAGTCAAGCAGGCGACCACCATCATCCTCCCGACTGCATAAGTCAGCAAATACAAGATATGGCGGTCGATCGCGAAAATCTAAGGACCACAGCTACAAGAAGCCTCGACCTGGACAGTCAAAGAACGACGACAGAAGAGCTACAGCCGAGGGGCAGGACGAGGAAACAGAGGAAAGAAGACGACGAGCAGAGAGTTTCGTTCCCGATTACTCTGGTTACAATACGATGGATACCGAACTTGATATCATTCGACAACAGTTGACGGCACGAAAGGAAAAGTAGTCTTCGCGTCATTTCAATCCGCATTGAACCAGAGATGTAGTTTATTGATTGATGCCTTGTTTTTCTCACCAGTTAGTTACATTGTCACCCATGTCTACTCTAAAGGCAACGAACGATATCCATCGGCATTGCGAAGGCGCAAAGTGGTCATGAGCTGGTTCTCATTCGACCATCCATCACCCGCAATAATGATTTGCATTTGTAGCTGTCATGATTGTTTCCATGATGCATTATATCCCTCTGGCATACAAGGAAGAATATGCTGAGTGAGACAGCATAATGCAGGAATAGCGTTTGTAATGGCGTCATGCATAAGGCAATAAATAGTGTATGTAGGGTCATAATGTGGACAGCAATGTAGTAGAATGGTTTCATTGCAAAATCAGCATCATGATCAGTGAAATGGTCCATTTGTGCGTCTAAACTGACCAACGCGGTCTGTTTGTTCAGGAACCAGCGAGGCATTCGTAGGATCATCAAATATCACGTCTCATTCCCACAACATCAACCGAGCCGTGCTGGGAAAAGCAGCCTGGGCAAATGTGTGATGAGTGCCTGCTAAATCGAAGCAGAACACATTGTGCGACTGGCCACTTCAACCGCTTTCAATGTTCTCATCCAAGACAACTGCTCCGTACTCTAGACCACCAGACGTGAAATTACTACTAACAGACTTCGTTCAACCCTACATGATGCATCAGTTGTCCCAAGTACGAATTGCTAGTCGTGTTTAATAAAAGAAGCAAAAAGGCCACATCTCAAGCATGCGCAACTTGAACAAGCCCCCCAAAAATGAGCAAAAAAATAATCTCCAGGGCGTGATTCGAACACGCGACATTCTGATTACACTGATGAAGCAATTACAGTCAGACGCCATAAACCAACTAGACTACCCGGAGGAAGACGAGGTGTTGCCTCGCCGGACGAATTGATTCGTTGGCTGATGATTGCGGGTCTTGTTAATTTGTTTTATAAACCTGCCTGTTTCTTAGGGCCAGAAACTGCCCCAAACTGCGGACATTTGCGCATCAAATATGTAGAATTCTGAGGCATACTGTTGATAGCTTATAATCAACATGTTGCGAGTAAAGCAGTTACATTCAACACTAGCAGCACATCAGATGCATTTTGTACAGTTGTATTCAAATCAATTCAGACGACTCCGTCGTCGCAGTGTAAAGTACCCAAGAAATTAGGCTTGAATTGCAAGCAAGATAGGTGGTGTGTTTTCATGCCCCCCCATAGTCCATTTCCAAACGCCAAAACCGATTCACTGGCCCTTCAAAGAGGGAAAATCGTTTGGAATATATATAAACAAACACTCCCATCCTAGATCTCTGAGCTTCCCTTTCAACCCAAAATTGCTGGCTTGTAGATATAGATATATGCTGCCTTCCTTCCCGTGCCAAACTCCATTTGATAAAAAAAACTCCATCGCTGATAAACAACTAGTAAATTCGTATTGTCACATAATAAACCCAGTTCCAGCTCTCGTTTAAAAAAACATCAAGTATGTAGGTAAATTTCCACATGTGCTGCGCTCAAATGGCGCGGGTATATTGCTCAATAACTGAAATCAACACTCGCCATCGGTACCGTCTTATTCTCATTTGATTGTCTTGTTTGGTTGTGCTCCTCGTCACTATGCTGTATCGTGATCGTCGACGACCCTGAGTCGCCTAGTGTTGTATCCGCACTACTTTGTGATGCCGTGGTCTGTAGCTCGTGTTCTGGGATGCCACTTGGTGACCAACCCTGGTCGAGGATTTGCTGGAAACTCCAACTTGGTTGGAAATCCTTGCTATTCCATGCATGATTGACACGTTCGTACATTTCGTCGATTTGCTCCAGACTGATCTTACTGGTTTCGTATACCATACACCAAACAAAGAAAAAGGCGACGATGCAAAATGCTCCCCATATGAAGAAGATTTTGGGTCCGAAACTGGCCGAACCCGGGCCAGATTCGACCATAAAAGGGGTAGCATAGGCGATTCCAAAATTCAGTATCCAATTGGACGCGGTAGAGAGCGACATGGACTTGGCTCGCACTTTCAGGGGGTAGATTTCCGATGTGACGACCCAGACGACTGGGCCCCAGGACGCAGCAAAGAAGAAAATGTTGAAGCAACAAAAGACAACAAGAATGGTTTCCTTGGTATATTTCAGATCGTCACCAGCCGCTGTTGTGAAGGACGCCATGAGCAATTGGCAGGCCGCCATGCCAAGAGCGCCAATCATCAGCAACCTACGACGACCCCATGATTCGATAATGAGCAGGCCAGGGATGGTGGACACAACATTGATGACATTGATAATAGTCGATTTTGTGTACGGGCTGTTGACCCCAACACCGTTGAAGAATGTCGTGCTGTAATACATGATGAAGTTGATACCAGATAACTGCTGAAGCATCTGGAGACCACATCCCGTGAACGTTCGACGACCAAGGTGTGGCGAACCGAAAAAGGCGTCTTTGTAGGTTGATGGACCGAGTGTAAGTTCGTACTGATGATTTGCAATAATTTCCTGCAACTCTTCGATGAGTGCGGGATGCGTAATGTCTAGTCGCCGAAGTCGACTCAGGGAAAGACCAGCAGCCTCGTTCTTGCCTTGCTTGATGAGGAAGCGTGGAGTTTCTGGTAGCATGAGAAGACCGGCGGTAAGAATGAGCGCAGGGACAAGCTGAAGACCGAGAGGTATGCGGTAGGCCGAAGAGTTTGTAATTTTGGAGGTTATAATGTTGACGACAGATGCGGATAACAGGCCAATAGTAATCGAGAGTTGATAGGCACAGACTAATGTTCCACGAATCCATTTTGGCGCCATTTCTGACTGATACAGGGGAACCAAGACTGAGATGGCTCCTACACCGACACCGGCCAATGCTCTATTTTCAGGTTAGCCGCGTCTAGGTTGCAAAAACAATATCCGCGGGAAAGGGTTTGGGTTGCCAACGCACCTGCCAATCAGTAAAAGCACAATCTCCTGGGCGCAGGTCTGGCAGATCGCACCAATACAGAAGATGCCAACCGAGATGAGAAGGCTGATTCGCCGACCTAATGAATCTCCGGCAGGGGCAGCGAGGAGTGCACCGACAGCTGTGCCAGCGCTCAAAATTGCGACGATGAGGGCGGCGTCTTTTGGACAAATCGAGACGGAGTCGGCATTAGTGGTCGAACGACAATTGGCACCAAATTGAGTCTTGAATTCCGACATGGCGAGAATACCATTTATGGCTCTAAAGGCAGAGGGGATGAGTTAGTAACGGTGGCATCTTTCTGATAAATAGAAAATATCCAACGGAGTTGCGAAAGCCGTTGACCGGGGCTTATTCCACTCCAACTAAACCTCACGATATGAGATAACAAAAAGATCCCCCGGGTCCTGGTTTGGTAGCGGCCTGAACTCGCACATACAAGTGCGTACAGTTGTCATGTCGCTTTGAAGCACATTCTCCCAGTAACCCATGCGGTATAAAGGTGGAAAGGGGACCGAACAAAAACCATCTTAGTGGGAAGAAACAGATCAACACCACTTACCCAGTATCATAGCCGAAGAGCAATCCACCGGAAGCGACAAAGAGACCGACCATAATTGCCGGCGCTGACGAGCCAGCGACATTGTCGGGCTTCTGCCAGCCCATGGCAATGGCCATGGTTGCGGTTGTGAGAACGTCAATCCAGGATTAGGGGTCGCACTTGGCGCACTTGTTGCCAGACAAAATGATCAAGAGATCGGAGGGGGAGCGTCGCCGTACGGATGCTAATGATGCTCAAGCCGTATATTCCAGTGTCGTTCTGCGTGTTCGGCCAGGGTCTGATGAAGGGTTGAATGCTGAATTGTCGGATCGTCCGGTGGAACCAACGGTCGGTGTGTCCAAGAATAAATGGGCTCACGGTGATGCCGATATATCGAGAAGAAACGGTCGTCGCAGGTCGTCTCAACTAGAGTTTGGTGGTCAAGGCAAGGCCCAAGGCGAGGGCAGGACCGGAATCGTGGATGGGTCAGGTCGTGAGGAGGGCGAGAGTTGCAAGTGGAAGAGGTCGTGATGTGAGATGGAATGGGCGAGTGCAGGAGACGGTACGAACTAGTACTGTGGGTGGGCGGAACAGTAGCAAAATCTGGGGGAAGAAAGATGGAGGAGCAAGACAGACGAGCGAGGGAGAGGATCAACTGGGTTTGGGTTGAACGGGCGAGGCGAGCGAGTGAGATCCAAGTCTGCATGTGTTGGCTGATGGCACTGGGGCCAGAGCCAAATACCAGCCAGCACAGACCAGACCAGACCAGGCCAGACTGGGCCGGGCCAAGCAAGACGAGAGCGAGAGGGAGGCGAAGGAGTCTGGTGTGTTCTGGTGTCTGGTGTGGTGGACGGGGATGGGGCCTGAGAGCGGATGGCGGATGGCGGATGGTGGAGTGGAGGAGTGGAGGTTGGTGACTGTCATTCTCAACTGTCAAAGAATCCAGTCAATTGCTCTCACGACTCTGGGATGTGAGGACGAATGTCAGCTCCATGTCACCAGTCAGTGCACGTACAGTCAACTGGTACATGTGCTGCAAGTGAGAGGACTGCACCTGTGGAGGAGCGGCCGACACCCAGCACTGGCCAGGCCCCTGGAACAGACACCCGCCTGCCAAAAGCGATGGTGGCAGGATTCACCAGGAAGGAACGCCCCCAAATCAGACCAGTGAGCCGAACGCCAATGCTGATTGGTCTGTTTGGCCAGGGTGCTTCCAGAGACGGCGTGTCGTTGGACAGCGTTGGGGCTTGGCTGGCGACCTTGAGAGTGACATGGTGAGTCTGGGCTGCTGTCGTGCCCCCAGCCCAGACTGGCCAGGCCTTGCCCAGAGCCTGGTAAGAAAGATGCGCCGACAGCTGTGGCGTCCACTGGCGTTTGTGCTGGCGCTGCTTCCTGTCACTTCTTCTGCTTCGCTGGGCTTGGGCTGACCAGCTCTTGCCCGAACTCGTCTGGCTTGTTGCTGCACCGTTCGGGACTCAAGGTCGCACCCTCTGTGGCTGCTGTGCCATGATTGGCCGCTCATGGGTTCTAGGTGGACCTGCCCTCCTTCTTGGATGTGAGCTAAGCCTAGTCCGGCGTAGCTGACTTGGTGTGCAGGAATGCTGGATGGGATTTCTCACTTTTCTGAACTCTCCGTTTTTTGGGTAAAAGTGGTCAGTCAAGCCATCGAGTCACCCGGTCCTCCGCCATGTCAGACCATCCAATGCCAGCCAAGCCGTTCACGCAACAACTCCATGAAATGTGCATGTACGGTGCTTGAACAGAACGGAGTGCTGCTCCGGGTCGATTATTGTCTTGAGAACGGACAACAATGCTTTCGAACACTGTGTATGTATGGTGGCAATCTACGGGCCGCTGCCGTTATGGAGTTTGATAGACCCTTTGCTTACCTTTTGTGAGCAGTTCGATCCCTGCATGCAGCAAGAAAAGCCTTGCCAGCCAAACGAGCACTCGAAACCCACTGGATTTCTGAACGTTGACCAAAGACTCATAAGAGCAACCAGAATTATGGGAATTCTCGCGGCCGAGACTCTGGCTTGTTGGGTGCTTCAAGACGAATAATGAGCCAACCCAGCAAGACCACCTCTCGTTAGGTCAACTCTAACTGCATGAATACCACTGGATCTGACGGTCGCCCGGTTCAGCTAAAGATGAGCACCAACTGATCTTGGGAGTTTTACATATCCCAAAACCGTCCAACCAGCATCGCATATTGCGAATAATGTCTCGCCATGCGGCTCCCTTTTCACCATGGAGGCAATTGCTTGTTTCTCGCTACCGAACCGCTCTGTTCTGTCTAACACAGGATTCACTACTAGTTGTTCCAGGCTGTCCGATAGTGACATCGGCACGAGCCCGCACCAGTCCGTCAGAATCGAAGCTCTTGCCATGCGGTTGGGTGACGGGATGTATGACTCTCAGTCCACCATGTGATCCAAGCTCATTCCACTTGCCAGCCGGCCATGAGGAAATGTGAACCTGGACCTATCCGACCCAGACCATTGGGTTGAACCAATTTCAAGGGAGAGCGATGGCCGTGGCTCACGGTTCTCCGAATATCCTCCAACTTGCTCTGTAGCTGGGAACACCGTTTCCCCAGATTCGAGCTCGTCAAGCCACCCAAAACAAGGCCGAAATGCCGTGGAAGGGCCTTTTCCTTCGCAGTAGTGCGACGCCATTCAGGAACGCCCATTTCTCGGAGAGCCATCCTGTTCATACGGGATGCTATCTTCGAAATGAACTCGTTTAAGCTGGTAATTGAGAGCAGACTATAGCTGCAGAACCGAGATACCATGGCGTCTTGGAGTTGGTGTGCGTACGGTGCGTCCGGCACTGTGCTTCATGGGTGCAAAGTGTTGATGGATGCAGAATCCAGTTCTCATTATCCGCAACCCTTGCTTGTCACAACAACCCCACATCTAATCCCTCCGAGCATGATGTTGTGTCCAAACTTCCTTCCAAACAAGTGGTTGAAGGACAGTTACTCAGGAGGAGCCACAGCGGTTAGTCCGAGGCTTCCTAAGAAGCACTTGCGATCTGATCACCGATATTGCTCTTCTGAACCGCTGGTTAATCGGCTGCAAAGAACGGGAGAATGCTTATTCAAACTTGCAAACACCCATCTGTTGCTTTAGAAGGGCTCCGGTAAACTCAGGTACTAGCGAACACCACTGATATTACCTTGAGTTGAGGCTTGATGCCAGTGGAAGCGAGTCGCCTGCATCGCCGGGGACCTGTCGAAAGCGGGTGAATATGGAGTCGGAGCAATAAATTCTCCCTCGACTGGGCTCACCACCCTGGATCTTTGCAGATCATATCAGAGAGCGGAATGCAACCGTTTGCCCTAAAATTCTGATGTGTCGATCATGGAATCCGCTGTGAGGTATGAAATGACCCCTCATGGAGGCATAGCCCTTTTTGGGTTACAAGCCTTTTGGAATCGAACCAGACAAAGGAGGTCAACCACGTCGGAGTTGGTCATGCAAGAGATATCGCCCTTCCAAACTAACAGAAAGTTGTGGACATGTCCCAAAAGCCGATGGCAAAGTTTCGCCTAGTCAGCATCAAATCTAGCACCCGCCCCTATTTTCTCACCGCCGCCGCGGTCGGCATGGAGAACGGCTTGAATGCCCTCCGAAATAACGTGTTTGGAAGGCCTGCCAAGGACTTATTGAAGCCAAGCTGTCACACAGTACAGTATCCGGTTGAAGGGCAATGCATTGTGCTGCAACCCTGTCAACGCCGCCCAGAACCTCGTCAGTTCGAATGGACATTCCAGGTCCCTGTCAACCCATTATGCGGGGGATTGACGCCACCAACTCCAGTGTGGTTTGTGGCAGGACCAGCAGACATGCTCAAAACTCAACTTTGTGGCAGATGATGGGTCAAGCTGCAGGGATAGTGCCAGGCTGTCTGTTGGCCGTGTCTTTCCCTTGTGAGGAACGGTCATTGTGACGGCAAGGCCATTCTTGAACACGCCTTCGCCTCTAACCGTTAGTCCAATCTCGATACAATGCCCTTTGGAATAATGTTGCCGTATCCATCTGGTTAAGCTTAGACTATTCAATTGCAAAACTGCCACGGCGTCATCATTCATCTTGGGTTGGAGGCGCTCATGTAAATTGCTGTCCGAGCCGCCAGACTATTGAATAAGCCGGCCCGCTCGCTAATCCATTCCTGAGCACAAGCCGTCCAGCCATGCTTATGTGGTTGGCATCGGACCTTGGCATCGTTATTTGGACAGTGGAATCATTGTTTCGTAAGTATTACCGTCCGCATGGCTGAGTGCCGGGGGACTCCAAGGACTGAGATGACTCCACAACTCTCAACCACCACAGCTGTGTCATTGCCAAACCTCTTGGCGGGATAACCGAGTGTTATTCGGTGTTGAAAGGTCTCAACAAGCCTCGACATGTCTTGGGTCGCATGTGAAATCAGGAAAGTTTCCTTGGCGCGCATCGACAACTCACCGTGCCATTCTTGCGAAAGCGAGAACCAGAGAGTTGTCGGGCTCACAAAAGTTGGAGGGCAAGTCCAGACAGTCAATCAGCTTTTGTCCGTTAGGATGGTAACATTGCTCTAAAGGTCACATGTCATATGGTAACTGCTGTGGAAACAGCCGCCGGCATCACCTACGGGACTCGCTATATTGACTCTGGGAATGCCAACATTTCAGAGACAGCATATGAAGTATAAATCTTATAGATGATGGGTGATGAGAGCTACGCTGATACATCAGGTGAGTTGACATCAACTACTGCAGCCTCACAGAGATAACAGCAATATGATAGATATTTGCTAAGGTCCTATCACCAAACAGCATTTACAGAATGTCATGAGAAGAGCTACAGATGAGGGTTTCTTCACAAAGGACATCGATTTATCGCGAGCCACAAAGGATATTTAGCAGCCATCGTACACAGCCCCCACCGTTTCTCGGATATACTCTACTTTTGAGAACTCAGCAACATGAGAAGAAAGATACGAGGGTGAATATTTACAGACTCCAAGTCTGACTAGAGTGGATGCCAGTCCTTACAGCACTCCCCAACACAGAACCGAGCTTGCAAAACGAGAAATAGCCCCCAGCCCTTGGGTTTCTTATCCTTAAGCCAAGAGAGCTTCTGCGGCAAATTATTCGCATCCACAGTCACGCACATATCGACCCTAGGCGCCAAGTATGGCAAGTGGCACATGGCTCTCGTCTTCCCCATATCTAATGTGACATGGCGCCGACGCAAACACGAAAAGGCAAGATCATATGAAAATGTCCGCCCTCGATGTCTTTCAGGCATGTATCTCTGCGACCTATACCTTGAAGCTGGTCACGAGAAGACAAACCCGAGATAAGTGCAGGGTCTGAGTTCCAACATAGCACAGGTTGGGTTACTTGATGGAAGGACGGCAGATTTCTCTTTGGCCAGTGATCAATTGCTCGGGCTTGACGGGATAGCCGCCATCAATTGAAGCCATGTTGAGCACTGGCTCTGATCTTGGCATCGCGTAGATCACCTAGTGGTGTGATTCGGACTGAAGCCATGTGATTGTTGTCTTGAAAGAGTGACTGATATCTGGAAACTTTGTTACATCTTTCTTGTACAGGCAAATCAGTTTGGTCGGTACGACAATGTCGAGAAACGTCATGGCAATCCCGTAACGATTTGCAAGGGAGAGCTGATGAACTGCCATGAGCATCGCATGTAATTGGGGTTCATATCGCAGGATCAAACAGCACAATGAAACTCAATTGTCCATATAATCAATTCCACAACGCTGTTACCTGTCAGTTCATCTCACAACTACATACCATTCGTTCCATGGAGTAGAATCTGCTCTCACTTGCAAACAGCATAAATGGCCTTGGTACCAGATCTCTCCAACTATACTCTTATCTTGATTACCAATCGCCGCTGTGAGATCTGATGCTACGGGAAATTGCTCCAAAGTCCACAGCCCACCTCCCGTCATGGATGACGAAACGCAGCTTCTAGCCTGTCAGCTTGTGAAAACGATGTGGATGTTCTCATCTGAGTCGCACGCATTGCACACCTAACTCCTGCGGCACGTACGAACTACAAGCCCTCACACTCTGGCCATCAGGCAGAACGTAATACGTAGAGATTTTCCAGTGTCCCAAGGATCGTTTCGGTAACGTCCTATACGCCTACCTTGAGCAACAAGACTATGACTTCGTGCCTTCTGCATGAACTGCTTACCTCGTGATCAGTTGCACGATGCATTCCCGACTGCATTCATAGTCATACTAAGTAGGTGTACGTTCCAATACAGTGTTCCTTGATGAATACACTGCTTGATTGAGTGTCCTCCATGTCCGCTGCCTATCAGTTGTTGCTGTTGCTGCTGTTCATGATATTCACGGTGCCAGAGCTCACTGTAAGCAGACACCATATCATCAACCATATCAAGCTCATCACACAACAAACCATGCCACTACCTTCAACAGTCCCATAGCGCAATATTTCAAGCATCATTCAGGAACAGTCCCCCAAACCACCACACAATGAAACTCACAGCCATCCCAATCCCACCACAAATAAGCAAGAATCCAATGCACCCGACAAACGAAATGAGATGAATCATAAGCTTACTCACTCATGCCTGCATCTAAGCTCAATCTGACACAATATGCATTCTCAATCCGTCGGCATGCCCGTCATCCTACATGCACATCAGGTAAGAATGCTACCCTGCATCGCAGCACTTCCTTCAGACCACGGTATGTTATCATGCACGAAAGTACGAATTTTACAATTTGTGCCGCAAGGACGGATATGTAAGCGAGATTTAATTTATTGCTAGGGATTCATCCTAATTTTAGTTGGTGGTTTGTTGGTACGGTGATGGTGCAGTTCGGCTACTCCAAATAACCGTTGGCGGGCACTCAGTAACTTAACACCAACTCGTCCAGATAGAGTATAAAGTCCGAACAATACCTCGGAAGGGTTAAGAAAGATGTATTCGAGTAAATACAGCCTGCTTGCACTCTAAATTCTATAAGAAACTGTTGGCTGGCGTCCACATCAAGCAGCCGCGGGTAAAGCCGCTCAACCTCGGAACGAGTGACGGCCAGCAGCCCCGATTTCTCGCGAAATGACTGCCGAAAAGGGGAATACACCCTAATTGCACAAGGGAACACATCACAAAGCCTCGCTAAACTCAAGTTTATGGTCATACATGTCGATTGATGCGGACGTAGCTATCAGTACATAGAAAAGAAATCGACAATAAACAAAAATTATATCCAAATGCGCCTTCAAATGTCAGTCTGAATAGTACAGCCGACACGAGGGGAATCATGCTCAGAGAGGCCAAGATGCGTCTTTCTCAGCTCTTGCCCTCTAAACCTCAGTCTCTCGGTGCTCTCCCCTCGCTCATCACACGTTATCCAAGAGCAGCTTCCCCATCTGTTAATGTTCTATGTGCATATAATCCCATTTTCCTTTTGGCAGAGACAAAAACAAATGAAAACCCCGCCCAGACTCTGCCACTCCCCAGTATTGATCATTAGTACACATGGCCCGTCAGGCCAAACCCGTCACCCCAAAGTTACTAAGAAAATGTCGTTTAGAACTCGAGGGTTGGCTCTTGGCCCTTGACACGGCCAATAACCTGTTCGGGAGCGTACTTGGGGATAACTTCGTCGTCGTGCAACATCTCAAACTCCTCGGTGGCATCACGGCCCATGAAGTTCTTGATGGCCTGGGGACCGCCGGGGTGCTCGTCGAGCCAGTTGCTGAGGTCCATGACAACGCCCTTAACTACCACCCACAGATCGCCCTCCTTGTTATGTTTAGCGACCTCCTCCATAGTGTATTCGGTCTCGGGAATCTTGAAGGCCTTGGGGTCGGGCTTGGCCTTGGCGGCGGACTCACCGGCGGGAGCGGCGGCAGCGGGAGCAGCGCTGGCCTGCTGCTGGACGGCAACAGCACCGGAGCCCGAGCCACCGTTGGCCCACTCGACGGTCAGCTTGCCAGGGGCAGAGGGATCGAGGTGGAGAGAGATTTGTCCAAGACGCTGGGCGGCGGCACCAGCGGCAGTGCCAGACAGAGCCTGCTGGAACAGGTAGTTGCTGGCAGAGTCACCAGCAACACGACCGTAGACGACGCAGCCGAGCAATGAGGAACCACCGAGACGGTTGGCGCCGTGGACACCACCTGCAAGCTCGCCACATGCGAAGAGACCGTCGAAGGGCTTCTTCTCCTGGTTGAGGACCTGAGCCTTGTCGTTGATCTCAATACCACCCATGGTGAAGTGGAGGACAGGCTCCATGAGGGCGACGTGGAAGTCATCATCGATGTCGACGGGCATGTTGTGGAAGAACTTCTTGCCCCAAGGATCCTTCTGCTTGCCATCGGCAATCGAGTTGTAGGTTTGGAAGGTCTTCTGAAGGTGGTCCGGAGTGCAGCCAATCTCCTTGGCCAACTCCTTGCCGGTCATCTTGCGCATGAGACCACGTCCGGAATAGTGGCGGGTGTGGAAGTCCAGGGTCTTGGAGGCCTTGGAGTTGAGAATGAGGCGGACGGGGTATTTACCCTTGTCCTTCTCCTTGAAGATCATGCCAGAGACGTAGTCACGGTGGCCGAGCTCATCGCAGAATCGGTCACCATCACCGTTGAGGAGGATACCGCCCTCGCCACGCAGGGCCTCGGCAGCCAGGAACTTCCACTTGGATCCAGGGTCCTTAGGGTCAACCAGACCAGTAGGATGGACCTGAACCTTGTCCATGTCGATGCCGTTACCGCCAATGGCCATAACCATCTTCTGACCGTCACCAGTGGCGTGGGTGCCGTTGGTGGTAGCAAGACCCATGGTGTCAGGGCGATGCTTCTGGAGCAGAGAGGTCTCGCCAAAGTCGGCGGCATAGCCACCAGTGGCCAGAACGACGGGACCGTCGATAGAAGCAGACTTGCCGTCGACCTCGTAGGTAACACCAGTGACCTTGTTGTCCTGCTTGTTCAAGCTAGTGACGCGAGCCTTCTTGATGATCGTGACACGGTGGGGCTCGTTCTCGGAGAGCTCCTCGATGCGCTGCATGAGGGCATAGGTGATGGCCATACCAGGGAACTTGGCATCGTGACCACGGTGGGTTCGGGGCTGTGAGTGGCCACTGAGAGTTGTTAGCTTCTATTTTTGCTTGCTGTTTCATTCTCTGTCCATCTAAAATTGGCCATTGGGAGAATTGAGGCGGTCCAACTCATGGTATGGTAATGAGAATGCGAGAAAACTTACCCGAGACGGGAGACGAGAGTGAGATCGAGGTCGAAGACGTCCTGCAGCCACTCAACGGCGGCAGCGGACTTGTAGGTAAGGACCTTGATGAGGTCAGGGCGAGCCTTGTCACGGGCTGACTTGAGAGTATCGTCGTAGAACTGCTTGACACTGTCGCCAATGTTGTGTTCGACTTGTGTCCGGGTCAAGGCACCATTGATACCAGATGTGGCTTTGGTGGAGTTTCCTCCGAAGAAACCTGTACGAGTGCCACATGTCAGCATGTGAAAGTGAGACGAACTCCGAGATGCCAGTTTTCGAGGCTTTCATCTTGCACGGCAGCAAACAACAACAACCGGCAAAATTCAGACAGCTCATTCGAGGCAAACTCGTGGAATTCATTTCAAGAGTTGCGTTTCGACTTACCCTGCTTATCCAGGAGAACAACGTTGCCACCGGCAAGGTAGATGGTGTGAGCGGCACTCAGGCCAGACACTATGCAGGAAACAAAAGTTAGCCTCATGAATTCTATCATCATGAAATCGTGCACACCGCCGAACGCCAGCTTTGCATTTCCCCAGGGTTTGCGGTTATTGACCATGGCTGCTGTGGTGTCGCCACTTGCCAGACAGGCCGACAGCCCATTTCGGCCCTTTGCGCAAATCCAGACGAGGCAGAATGCCGCGCAAACGTTGTCATCGCTTCCAAGTAAATCAATCAACAGAGTACTTACGGCCACCACCAACAACAATGACGTTAGGAGCCATGATGTCTGAATGTGAGGTTATGAGAGGGGAGGAGAAAGGAAACAGATGCTGTGGTTTGCGCTCGTGAAATGGAAGAGCTAGCAACGATGCACAGCGGGTATGAGGCGAAAATGAGAGAGTGGCAAGGCAAGACAGAGATGATGGGGAGAGGAGAAGAAGTCTGAAAGGGATCTCGGCGACTGGAGTTTTAAGAAGTTTCGCAGGTTTCCAGGGCGTGTGAAGGAATGGGAGGCTTTGCGCCGAGGACGGGGGAACAACCCACTCCAGATTTCCAGACAGCCGAGGTCGAAGATGGCTGTCTTGTCTGATGAGAGTGACGGCTACTGCCACTGGCTGGGAACGGGGGTGTGGCCCGGACGTTCTTGCCTTCAAAGGGACCTTGGGTGCTTGGGGTGCTGCGGCGACAGTTGCCGTGGGCCACAGCACTTGGCAAGAAGCACCAGTTGACCCATCTAGCGGCATTCTGAGTGGTCTACCTGCCTCCAACGCCCCACTGTGGGTGTTTTCTGTGGTGCTCCTTCCCTCACAGTCCGTCAAATTGTCAGCTGGTCAATGTTTTCCAATGGTGATGTCAGCGGGGAGCACTGGCGGAAACAGCTGGCAACTTTATTCACAAAGACGGCTTCTACGCAAAAAGGAACTGCTCATGCTTTGACCAAAAACAGTCTGCCAAAGTCGACAAAGGTGTGAAGTTCTGCCTTTCATCGACAATAATCGGCTGCTGTCCCTGAGCTTCTCCAATTCTCTTCGCACCCGAAAGCTTCACACCCGGCAGTGCCGACTCGCTCACCTTGTGGGGTCGACGCCAATGCCAATACCAATGCGAATGCATCCCAGGCCTGGCCACTGCTGCGTCTCAGCAGCCGACGGGAACGGACACCCCAGTTCGACCACTCATCCGATCAACGATGCTGAAAACCAGACAATCACAAGGACCCGATAGGGCTCATCCAGGGTATTTGAACATTTGACAAACCCAGCGGCCCGCGGTCAATTTATAGAACTTTCAGCAAGTCGATCTCCTTAGAAGATTTTCGTCGTGGCCTGTACCGTTCAATCAAGTGCCGTCTTCAATTCGTGATGCTTGCACGCCAGGCACATTGTCCACGCGCACTGAGCCTAGTCTCGCACCATCTGGTGCCGAGAACACCACTCGCCTGAAGCCACAGCGACGGCCATGCCTGGGAATGGCCAGCGCAAACCGACATCAAACAGACAGACAATCTGGTGTCGTGGCCTCGACACCGCCATTAGAGATTTATGGCTTCATGTTGTCGCTGTCACGAGCAGTATTAGCTTCGATTATCGCGGATATTGCGCAGTATTCATTACAACATCCAAATGCGCACATGCTTGACCAAATGCTGGCTGGGCTGGACAAGTCTCTGAAAGTTGGGCTGACATGTGAATTCTGGGGCAATGTCGCTCACAAACTCCAGGTACCTGGAACCTCCACGCCTTGGCCATACGCCGGCCAGGTATCTCCACACAAGCAGCCAATGGAACCCTCGATCAAGTCAGCGAGTGACCAGAATGACAGATTGCCCATTGGCCGTCACAACCTGCGCTGAAGCACCTCGTGAGCTGCGACAGTCCACAGCGAGACTGGACACACCGAGCACCACTTTCACATGTGACTGCCCCTTGCACTCATTTTATAACGACCCCAGACGGCTCTCGTGATTCACAAGCCGCTGCGCTACTGTGCATTATTCAAAGGAATCCCCTTCCCCACGGAGACTAGAAGCCGGAGATTTAGTTCAATACAGCATAGTCTGGAGCAGTCTGGGGGAGAACAATATGCATTGGGGTAGCAGGATCGCATTTGATGCCGAGTGTTTCGCTTTCGACGTCTGACATGTGTCCGCCCACACCACGCTCACCGCACACCTCAAATTTAATTTCAGAAGCTCGTTTTTCAATATTGTATCCAAGTTCAAATTCCCTACGAACATGCGGCCAAACGAATCGAAACGAGAAAACACCCAACGAGATCCGATTGCGGCATTCAATGTCTACAGTAAATGTCTCAATCGTCTCATTTACCGAGTTTCAATACCCGTCGGTTGATTGCATTTCCACCAACCAGCCGCCACGACGTGCGAGCCGCTCAAATAAAAGCGAACAATGGCTATGGGCCGTAGACGGACCAAATCGATATTAAAGCATCTGTCAAGGATTTTTCTTTCGGAGTCAACACCGCGATAGCAGAAGGCACATTATCCATCTCTCAGCTTCTCCACAAAGAATGCGTCAAAATCATTGTCAGAACGTGTGGGGTAACAGCCGGCGAACATTACCTAATTCGTAGATACACATCATCCACCACCTCTCGTGACGTAGCCATCACCATCTCACATCCCACAACCTCAACATCGTAGCCATATCCTTCCTCCAGTCCTAAATACCATCCTCGCAAACCACCGACATCGCCAGCCTGACCCATCACCAACGGCATGAAACCACTCACCAGCCTCATCCTCTCAGCCATCGCCGTCACCGCAATCAACTTCCCAGCCCAACACCCCATGATGCCTCTCCATCCCTCCCAGCCGCAACCGCACATCAAATTCAAAACCACCAACTCCCCTCCTTCTCCCAAAGACGCACCCCCATCAACCTACGACCCCAAACTCCAGCCCCAAGTCTCCCTCAGCGACACCATCGGCCCCCTCCGCTCCATATCATCCTTCTCCTCATTCACGCGCCTCTGCTCATCCACGTCCTCCCTCCTCTCCGACCTCTCCACCAACACCACCGTCCTCGCGCCCCTGAACTCCGCCATCGACAAACTCCCCCGGAAACCGTGGGAGTCTCCCGCCGACTACGCACACATCGGACCCCAAGCCTACGACGGGACGGGCGGGCACGACCGCGCCAACAGAAACCTCTTCAAGTTCGTGGAGGCGCACCTCGTGGGTGTGAGTCCCTGGCCGGAGGGGCAGAAGGCGACTACCCTGGCGGGCAGGGAGGTTTGGTGGGAGAGCAGGAATGGCGAGAGGGTCGTGATGCCGGATGAGGTGGTGGTGGAGAGGGTGGCGAGTAGGGTTTCTAATGGGGAGGTGGTAAGTTTTTTGAGTTTGTGAGGTTGTGTTCGTGCTGACAAGTGTAGTGGATTTTAAAGGGCGTTGTTAATTACGAGTAGAGGATGAGCGTTGGGTTCCTGATTTTGAATGGATCTGGGTATGATTAATGGTATGAAGCGTGATTTGATATGGCGCACATGATACGATATACAGGTATGGTGATTTTCATGTAGATTAATCAACTCGATGTTGCTTGTATTTATCTGCTGTACACGAATTTAAGCATCGTCAAGCAACGTGAACAAAACACTCTGGTGCCTGGCAAGTTTGAATGGGCATTCGCATTCTCATTATTCCGCAAACGATTCATTCACTATGTCTAATCATGCTGCCGCAACAAACGCCGGTATAAAACCCATCTACACAGCCATAACATAGCCAGGCCACGCATTTTACACCCCCGTAAACATTCCACGTCCTTTTCCAGTCAACATGTCGCATATGGAGTACAATAACATCTCAACAACTGCCAGTCCATCATACGCCTCAGACAGGCCATATAGGACCTGGAGTATGAAAATTTTCGAAACCAAGAATCAATGCAATCCAGGCATCTCTCCAGCAAGAAAAAAAAATGAGTCTCATCGGACTGTGTGTTCCAGCATATAGGCCAATCTCCCAGTCAAAATCCCAGACTCACAAACTCAACAAATATTATAACAAAAGTCATCACCATGTCCATAGGGAAAAGGGTATCAGTTGCACGTGGGTTACCGTTTCGTAAATCCCAAACACAAGGAAATTCTTAATCCATCATGTGCTTCAAGTGTACTCAACCTTGAGTCTCTTAGCTTCACTAGCTCCTCCTTGTCCTTCATTTTGGTTCCCGCCTCCAAACTCGGGACTCTTGCGTTTCGTCATTCCCGCCGCTCCAGTCGTTGAGGTTGCGCCACTTGTTGCTGTGGTACTTGCAAGAGTAGCTGCAGTTGACGTTGTACTGTGGCTGCTGTTGTTGCTCGTGCTGCTATTGTGGTTGGCCCCGCTGCCGTGATTATCATCTCTTAGAAAGCTTGGCCCAGTGCCAACGACAGGAGTAGCAAAGTTTAGTGGACTTGGAAGGGTGTTGCTATCGCTTCCACGGAAATTCCAATCCGGGAGGAAGCTGCTGGGGCTTGGAAGCAACTCATGTTGAAGGAATCGGGACGGCAGTGCGGACACTGGCGTCTCACCGTTCACATTTTGCTGCGGGGGCGGGTGCTGCGGTGGTGGTCGAGCAAACGGGTTTGGCGGTCCTGTCGCACCCGCAGAGAGAAGAGCGGATGCTGACGGAGATGGTGGCGGGAGAACAACTGAATTGTGCCGAGGGGCTTGGGTTGGCGTGATGGTTGGGTTATGCGGCGAGTTTGACTCGCCAGCACTGCCGGGTTCTGACGCGCCATCGGGGATTTGCACAGTCAGACGAGGGCCTCTGGGTCGCGAGGCACCGCCAGGACCGCCAATCTTCAAGCTATTAGATCTTGACGGGGGAGTAAAAGTGTTATCTGCACCCGAAGAAACCGATGTTGCCCGAGTCTTGTCCAGGCTGTTTTGTGTACTTGATCGTTTCAGCTGTGGTGAGGTAGATGGACCACCGCGAGATGAAACATCAACTGATTGCGACCGATTTGACTCCGCTTTGACGCCTTGGGATTCGGTTGTGAACGAAGCCAGGTGTTGTGACAGAATGGACCGGTTCTCTTCGATGGGTGTGAATATACTGTGCGACTTTCTCTGAGGTAACTTCTTGATGGCAACGTCGGTATTCAACCCCAGTGGCTGTCGGTCCACAGGCTCTATCTTTGGTTCAACACGCGGAGGCGGCGGTGGATCTTGAAGTCGGCGTTCAGGCTGTGGAGGAGGGGAAATATGTGGTCCTGGATGTTGAGGAGGCAATGGGTGTTGTTGGCTATTACTGTGAGGTGGTGGTTGAGGAGCGTATCCAGGGGGAGCTGACGGCCGACGGTCATCCACATATGGCTGTGGTGGTGGCGGTTGCGGTGGCGGCTGCTGGTGCTGTTGTTGATGTTGCTGTTGCTGCTGCTGCTGCTGTTGATGATGATGGTGTTGTTGTTGATGTTGGGGAGCATATGGATATGGTCCGGCGGGTTGAGGCGCCACCATACCGGGTTGATTCGATCCTTGATAGATTGGTGGGGTGGGCATGTACGTAATGCCAGGATGGGCGCCATGAGGTTGAGGCACCATGTTTGGCCCTATTCTTCGCATGTCATTTCGAGAACCAGGTCTTGATCCCATCGGAGGCTGCGGAGTGTTGCCCCGTGGCCCAGGATGACCTGGGTGACCTGGGTGTCCTGGATGTGCTTGAAATGGCCCGCCATTTGGTACTGGCGGTGATGCTGAAGGGGTATGGTGGCGAATATGAGCAAAAGGAGCCTGGCCATGGCCATGGAACTGGGGAGGCATCATTTGGTGCTCGGGTCCTTCGTGTCCTCGTGGTGGAGTGCCATCGCCGTCATCGTCATCGTCATCGTCGTTTCCGCCGTTGAAGTCTGCAGGTCCCTTGTGTTCGTTTGGGCCGCCGTGCTGTAGGTAGTTTGTTAACTCTCCATCACATCGCAAATGCTTCGAAGGGGTCGCCTTACAAATTGGTACCTGCTGATGAGGTCGCGCATGTCTGTCGAAGAATACTCATACAGCTTTTTGTTGTTTCCAAAGATGAAAACGGCAACATCGACGGAGCATAATACGGATAGTTCGTGTGCCTTTTTGAATAGGCCACCCTTTCTTTTTAGGAAGGTTCTGTACAAAGCACGATTAGTCTCTGAGGTCCGGGGTGGTGCGGCTGCCTGGTTGAACCTACACTGATCGGTTCCGATCATCTTTGATAGCTTTAATCTCAATCTTTCTGCGACCCATGATGACGCTGTGCGCGCGCGAGCACGACTTCAATAAATTATAGCTTCCGCGTCGCGATCAAGGCCTGCAGTGAAGGGTACAAAGATTTGCGCCCGCGCGCCCGAGGAGGGTGCAGCTTGCAAGGCGTCGCTGTCGAGAGGATTGTCGCCACGAGAATTAAAACTATGGTTGCAAGGCAAGCGATCGAGGGAGTTACAGTCTGCGCTGAGTCGGTATTCAGCACGATCTGCCCGGTTGTCGCGGTGCCTCCGTGTGCGCACGTCTCGGTACTGCCTGGCGATGAGGACGATGCTGCGGGTTCTTGGTCTGCCTCGTAGGCCAGGACAATGGGAGATGTCGAGATGATGCTAGCGGATCGGTCCAAAGCAAAAAAGTGGCGAATATGAGACAACCGAGAGAAGAAGGGCGCCCAAGTTCTATTACGTTTAAACGAGTCCCAAGGAAGGGAACCACGCGAAACACGGCCGAACTGTGACGCAAGAATGCGACTCTTTAACAGGACTGGCGAAAGAAAAAAAAGAGTTCGGGAATAGCCAGTTGTATCAATGAAGTAGGAGGTTCCAAGATAATCGACCTTTCTGGGGACGCAGCGAGTTTAAAGCCGTATTATGATAGTGACTTTGTCGTGACGGGAGGAGGTGGTAAGTGTCAAGACTGCCGGTGCACAACCAAAACTGGTAGATGGTCGCAACGGCTCCAACTCCCAAGCAACTCCAATGATAGCAGTTGGAGGGGACGTTGCGGTTCGGTCAAATGGCCGGTACCTGGCGCGGTCGAATACTTGCAGTGTCTTTTTTACAACGACGTCGGCGAAGGTGCAGGATGGGGCTGGATCTGGCGTTGGAGGCTTCTAATAATAGACGTGATCATGTTCAGACTGGAAGGGGGGAGAGGAAAAAAGAAGACGGAGAGGGTTAGAAGAAAGAAGCGGGAGAGCAAGCCGGGTGAGTGGACTGAGCGGACAGAGTGGACTGGGTGGGCAACAGACGGCAGTGGCCAGTGGGGAATCGCAAGGTGCCAAAGTGTGTGGTCTGGTCCCCAGGTCTGGCTGGTCTGGCTGGTCAAGTCGCAATATGCCAATATCCAGGGTCGAGGACTGGAGTCAAGTCGCAGAGGGTCGGCTGGTGGAGCTGAGAAGGTGGGCGAGGCAGGCGAGCAAAACAGCACAACAGAGACTGGAGAGCTCCAGTCCTGCTTCGTAGAGTTGGGCGGGATGGATGGGATGACCCAGTTCTAGGGACATCCAAACGGAGTAGTTGGCTGGCTAGTCCTGGTGATGTGTGAAGGCTGCGAGGACATTGGACCTGGGGCTGGGCTGGAGCTGGTGTGGGCCAGGACTCAAAGAGGCGGGCAGCGCAACAGGGGTCTGTGTGATAATTTTTGATGGGCGGATGATGACGATCCCTGTCATGTTGTTATGTGAGAGTGAGCAAGCAGGCTCGAATGATTGCGAGACGGCCAAGCTGCAAGCGAAACCTCGACGGCAGGTCTCGACAAACAGAGCGCGTCACTTTTGACTAAGAATACCTACCTGCTCGAGCAATAGAATCTTCCCCAGAGACAACAGCCCAGAGCCAGGGGAAGAGGCCCCTCCTTGATTTGAGCCTCAAGTTGAAAGCAACCAAACCAGCCAGTCCAGTGTCAGAGCCTCAGACACGTCTAGGCTAGTATGATGAACAAGGGTGATTCGACCAGCCAGGAGATCAATGGGCACGCCAGTTCGGGATTGACGGGGTGTCAGATCGAGGCGAAGGGCTAGTGTGTGGCCTCTAACACTGTTCATTGTTCAGTTGGGCATATATCGCGGCTCTGAATTAAGCGATTGCTGAGATTGTACCAGTTCTCAGCATGGCATAGCACACAGCACAGCACCGCACAGCACCGCACAGTGCAGCACAGCAACAGCGAAGTGCCTGACAGTCTTCGTTCCAGTTAATCCAACGTAGTTCAGAGGCGTTGCCAGTGCTGAATGGACTCGGTCCATTTACGCTTCCCCCCGCGCGCGGCGGCGTCGTTTGATGGCCATGTCTTTGTTCGGTAAGCTTATCTTGATATACCTCCAGAAATGGCGCGGACTCGGAAGGCTTGTGTGTATCATGTGGTACTCCAGCAGATTGGAGACAAAGGGCCCTGGGCTTGTCACGGAGAGATGGTCTGGGTTTGGCTTGCGGCTTGGGAATGGAGACCTGACAGGCATGCGAGGAAGGGAAGGCTGTTTGTCGTGTTGGTGCTGGCTGAGTGGCTTTGCCCCATCCATAAGCCACCCCGAGTTAGAGTAATTCGCGTCTGACCTTTATTGCGTCGAGGACAGAGAAGTGTTCAGTTCGAGATTTGTGGCGCGGAAGAACATGGGACTCGATAAATTGCTGTCCCCGCCAGGTCTGTTCGCATCGTCCTAATCAATCTGGCATCGACCATTTGGAGAACATTGAATGAACGATGGGCGGACAAGGAACAAAAAGCAAATGGACCAAACCAGACCAGACAGCTCCAGACAAGACTGACTGAGTGAGCACAGAGGACATCTGGAGTCTTGTCTGGCTCAAGCTGGTTCCTTCCCAGTTCGCACCAGACTGCACAGCACTAACCAGCTCCTTCCTGCCCTGGCGTCATCTTGTGGGCCATCTAAAGCTTGCCATCAATGTCTAGTCCCGCTACATTATGCCTACCTAGGTACCTTGGTAGTTGTGCAGTCTGGTAGTAAGAGTCCCCACGTTCTGCTTCATGCACAATTGAACGAGACCTTGAATTCATGTTGGCTCTGATTCAGTTGACCTCTCTCATTTTTTCGGGGGCAGCAAACGCGATGATTAACATAATCGCACTTTGTTTTCTTTACCCCTTGTCGCCTTGAATGATTTACATTTTTCTCGAGTGCAGGATCTCCTGGTTGGAGCAAAACCCAAACCGGGCCTTCTCGTCGTCTCGGCTCTATTGTCCGCTTTGATATGTATGAATTGGTGATGCCACATTCCGTCAGTGTGTCAATTTTTTTTTTGTGGTCCTGACCGTTGGCGTCTTTAGCTCTTTCCTTCTTTGCGACCAGCAAACCCATTGACCTGCCCGGATGGTGCAAGTGCCAGGCTTGGATCCGCCCTGCCCTTTCCCTCTTCGTGTCAAACCAGACAACAATTTTCATTTCGATTTGCCTCGACTTTCAAATCTTGTTCGCCCCTTTCCTCCACAATGCGCTCGCAGCCTGAGATGCTCGTCGCCTGAGGCATCACAGGACGCGACACATCCAACAATGGTCAAAGATGGCAAATATCGTTCTAATCTATACGAGATGACTGCGATTGTGATTGAAATTGAAATCGACCCGTGCTTCGCCCTCTTCAATATGGCTTGGCACCGTGCCGCTTGTCATTGTGTTGAGGCTGTGTTCCGCCACCACTCGACAATTCGTCCTCGCCAGGTTGAGTGGCTTTCAAAGCCCAGCAGATGCAAAGCAGGCCATCATCAGATTCATCACAGTGTCAAGTTGGAAACTTTCGACCGCTTTCATGCATGACACCCACATCGACCTTGTGCCAGAGCTTGACCCTGAAAACCTAAAACCAAACGGGCATACCCGGTCCTCGGGGTGAGGGAGACAGCGCTTTGGCCATCGATGTTGTCAACCCCCAGAGCAACTCCTGCAGGACAGCGCGTGACGGTTTCGAGCTTATTGTGCAGAGCTAAAACGCGAGGCAATTGATGGCAAACTGCCAAACGAGACCGGAATAAATAATGCCATGCGGAGCACAAACTCAACAGTGACTGAAACACCACAGACAAGGATGCCATAACAATGTCCAGCACAGTGGGTCAGATGAACAACATTTCCCAAGTTGGCGGGCATTGAACGTCTCTGCTTGAGATTATGCAAATATGCAAAGGTCCCAGACTCCCGCACTCTCAGCATCAACTCGGCTGCCTCAAGGGGCATCTCTCAAGAGATGCGTCGTGTTAGAACAAGTCGCGCTGCAGGTCGGTTCGTCACAATACTTTGTCTTTGTTGGGCACAGAGCATCATGCAGGCGCTTCATGAGCCAATTAGCAGTTCCATCACCACATGCACGACTTGTCACTTCGCTGCCATCAGCAATTTGGCATCAGGGTTTAAAGTTGCATGTGGTTTCCAGTTTTCAATCATTCGACTCTACAACATGAGACCACTGCCTGACAAAACAAGGCCGGCATAGGTGCATGGAAGTCAGGGACGTTCTGCTCATCACAAACATGCGACCCTTCCCACGTGGTTACTATTTTTACGTTTACGATGCAGCAACCATCTGTCACCAAACTTGCGTGAGATCCACATGCACCCAGCCAGCACCGTTGAACACATCCACCGGACAAGACAGCCGCTTAAGTTGGCTCCCGAGATTCTAAGCGCCATGGTTGTACCGTCTGCCAGGAAACTCTGCTGTCTGACCCTGGGCGGGAGTTTCTTGGCTCTTTGTTCAGAAACCTACCCCCTGGCGGCGGCGGTAGCAGTTTGTTCTTGTTTCCATTTGAGAGTTTCACAAACAAGATTGACGCGATAAGGCGACGAGGGATGCCCCCAAGTTCAACAATCAACAACGGAGCCGCAGCCTTCGCCCTCAAGCTCTGCTGCAAGACGAGGAATTGCCTGCTTGCACTCCGCACTTTTAGCCTGATGGAAGAGCTACTTGCTACTCAGCCACGAGGCCGCGAGGTGAACTTGACTTGTGTTGTTGATGTTCGTCACCAGCTCCATTGGCGTATCTGCTGCTGCCTTGCCTTGCCCAGCAGCATGTCAGAGCATGCGAGCATCAGTATTGCGTAAGCGCCTTCACATGGAACGGCAACAAGACCGGGCACGATGCAGATCCCAAGTCTCTTCCAAATCCACTGGCGAACTCAAACCAGCATGTTGTGTGGGAAGACTGTGTCCCAGTTTTGGTACAGCCCTGCAATGACTGCATCCCCGACCCCAAGTTGACGCAGCCGATTGGCACCTGGTCAGCCCCTCCCACGGAGAATCTAAAAATAACTCTGAGATGCTTGCATCATGCTTGTCCATGGCCACGTCCCCTCGTTCTTGCTCATGCAGGTCGACGAATAATCTTGGTCCTTGAGTCTTCATTCTGAAGCTTGAACAAGGGCCCTGGACTTCCAAGCTTCGATTTCACGGTTGTCATTGGAACATCTGGCTCGTTTCGCTCTCGTCGACGATGATATGATGCACGACTCGATCCGCCACGAAACCGCTTACGGAGGAGTGAAATGCCTCGGCAAACCACCGCGAAGCGATCAATGGCAGAGATTTGTCAACGGCGATCTGAACTGCTCACATTGGTGTTTTGAAACAAATTTTACGTTGTGATTTCTCAAATTGTCCGTCATCAGCCGTGCCGGAATTGATGAACCACCACACAGCACCACCCATTTACCCTGCGCCGGTTTTATCTCAACCTGCAATATTATTGTAACTATTCTAATTATGCTGTCCAGTCTAATACTTGAAGACAATCTAAGTTGGGCAACTATTCTATAGTTCTGTTATACAGTCTAATACTTTAAAACAATCTAAGATGCCCAGCCACCCTATGATTCTGTTGTCCAGTCTAATACCGAAAACAGCTAAAATCCTCAACCACCCTATGATTCTGTTTTACAGTCTAATACTTAAACCAATCTAGATGCGTTCCCTATCCACCAAATATGTTGTACAGTAAATCCAAGAAATATGAAAAAAGCTAATATCCACCGGATATCAGCAGACTGACCACCGCCATGTGATGCCAAAATTCTATGCATTTTATGCCCTCTCCAAACGCCGATCCGTAGATGCTCAAAGCCCAGTCTATGGCGTACTATTCCTTCTCTTACGAGACCCAGATCGTCTTCCAACCAGCAATTCATCCACCCAAACTCTCCCCGTCATCCTGAACGCAATCGCCATCGGCGTCACCCACTCCTGATCAGGCAGGTACGGGTCCGCGCCAGCCGACACCAGCAATTTCACCGTCTCCTCCCACGGCGTGAAAACAGTCTGCGGCCGTTTGTCCTGCTTTTTTCCATACAGGGCAGCCATGTCGTCCACGGTCAATCTTTCTGCCCACCGGAACTGCTCGCCGCCTCGTAGGGGGGTGGAAGGCGCAGGAGTGAATTGGTTGCCGGGCGTGATGCTGGGAAGAAAGCTGACAGGCAGACGAGGTCCGGCTCTTACTTTCTGCAGCTGCTCTGCTGCGCGGAAGGCATGAGCCAACGCAGAAACACCATTACTGTCCTGGGCGTTTGGATCTGCGCCGCCCTCGAGAAGAGTCGCGACGCAGATGGTGTTGGCTGTGCGGCTCGCAACCATGAGAGGCGTATCGTCGCCTGGCGTGAGGGCATGGAGACTCCCTCCCCGGTTCAAGAGCAGGTTGATGGGTTCGCTTCGGTACTGCAGCTCAGCTGCTCGATATAACGGGGTGTGGCCATGCTTGTCTTCGATATCGACGTCTGCGTTGTGGTTGAGAAGAACATTCATGCTGCGAAGCTTCCCGTCGCAGGCGGCAAGATGCGACGCTGTAAGGCCATCCGTATCTGTGATGTCAAGCCTGGCACCGTGGGCGAGGAGCTCTTCCATCGCATGTGTCGCCTCGCAAAACGCAGCATGCATAAGAGGCGACTTGCCATTGGGATCCACGGCATCGACGTCGGCGCCGTGCTCGATCAACAACCTCATCTTCCGAGCGCAGCCCTTCTCCGCTACCAAGGACAACGGCGTTCGCATATTTCCGTCGGCGATGTGCGGACTGATACCCAAGTCCAGAACCTCCTTCATCGTATCCGCATCATCGCTACGCAGTGCCGGGCCAAAGACCCAGTCGCCATGGGCGATGCTATACGTGGGGTTTGCACCACGGTCGAGCAGCATCTTGGCGATGGGCGTATTCCGAGCTCGCAGAGCGCTGAGCAGAGGCGTAAACCCCCCCACACAAGTCGAATTGACATCCACGGCGGTCGTTTCCAAGATATGCTCTACTAGCGGGAGGTTGTCTTTCTTAACAGCGAGGTGTAGAGCTGTTTCCCCGTAGCGGTTGCGGACATTGCCATCAGCACCTTTCGCAATGAGGTACTTGACAGCTTCAATGTCCTGGCTCCAGGCTGAAAGGAGCAATGGCGTGCCCCCATCTCGGCTGCCGCTGTTGTTGATGTTCGCTCCATGATTTACCATGTACTCAATCATGTTCATCTTCTTGCTCCGACAGGCGATCATAAGCGCTGTCTCGTAGTCGTGTCCAGTCGCAGCGTCTATCTCGGCGCCATATGCCAGGGCCCTGTTCGCGACGCTCACGAACCCCTTTTTCGCGGCAAACTTGAGAATGTCATTTGCGACACGAATTCCCCCATGCCGATACAGCTTGTCTCGCACGATAAAATTCAGGTCTCGGCTTGTCCTGCACAAGCTGCACTTGTCCCGCGCCGTGGGGAGCTCGTCGGCAATGTTGTGGATGATCTCAACCGGCATCTTGAGAATGTGCGCCTCTTCACCCTGTGCCGGTCGAACGGGAAGGACGTGTTCCGTCGATGAATGCCCGCCTGTTGATTGAGCCCCCATGTCGTGATGTCCGTGTCGTTCGTACAGTGATGTGTGTCTGGGTTTGCGTGTATCACAAAGTTGCATATGCCAGATATTCCGCTGGATTGATGGGCGGAACCAGGGGACACACTCCTGTTTATATGCCCTCCAGAGGTTACGGCAAGTATGCTCTTCTGAATGCATTGTTAGACTTTACGATGACACTAGGTCACAGGTAGAGGAGGAAGACGGAAAGTTTGAAGGTTAAGCGCAGAGTCTACCAAATCGATTAGAATGGTGAAGTCATCATGTGAGTATGACCAAAGGTCAAAGCATAGGGTCGATGCCTACCTAGTCCAAGGTCCAACCTTGGTAGCTGTGGCCAGTGACATGATTGACCGAAACTCTTTGTTCTATTTACAGTTTGACCGTGCACACAGGGATCGAAGGCGGCAACACAAGAAACCAGTCACGTAGGCGTGTTGAACAAAAAGAAAGAGAGGCAAAGGGAGAAAAAGAAACATATAAAATCATACCAAGGGTATTATTACTCTGTAGTCCTGTTCCCATTCTAGCGCTATCCTCCGTGGCTAGCTAACAACCAAAACGCCGTGCGCCATGCAATATGTCCGCTCTGGTATTGCACTAAACCCTTCATCTCAGTGAAACCGAAACCGAAACCGGGACGAAGCCAGCCTGGCCTAATCATGTAAAGTTCAAGTAGAATACAAAGTACGCTCGGCGGCCTCCCACGCCAGGAGCCGGTTGCTCATGGCGGCGACCCAGCACTCATCGTTGGGGC
Organism: Pochonia chlamydosporia 170; assembly: GCF_001653235.2. Lineage (NCBI taxonomy): Eukaryota > Fungi > Ascomycota > Sordariomycetes > Hypocreales > Clavicipitaceae > Pochonia > Pochonia chlamydosporia. The sequence continues at coordinate 2,773,096 of NC_035795.1, read as the reverse complement.
GCTGTAATTACCAAAGCCGCCGTGTTCTGCTGCGCCGTTGTCCGCTTTCATCGTACCGTTAAGCAACGGACATAATCTTTTTGCAACCCATGTTAGCCTCGTGTTCAAATTGTGAAAAAAAAATAGGGAATGTGTAGTTGGCCCGAATCTGAGTGGCGGGATAGATGGGCAGACGAGATGACACTATCATCCCCGGCAACGACCATAATTGAATTTGGGGGCAGCTTTTTTCTTTTCCTCCCTCTTCCTCTGTTTCTCCTCTTCCAGCCTAAGACGTCGAGTTCGACGCTGTTCTTTCTCTTCTTGCGCCTTGCGACGTTGCTCACCCGCTTGAAGTCGTTTTTCGTTGCGAGCCAGTTCCTGCGCTCTCCTCTTCCGTTCCTTCGCTGCTTCCTCTTCCATCTTTGCCTTTTCTTTTTCCTGCGCCATTCTCACCCGATTTTGCTCACGTTCACGTTGAACTTTCAACCTTTCTGCCTCTTTCAAGTCCCTTCTCGCCAGTTTGGCTGCAGCTCTCTCGTCAACTTGACGGCGCACTTCCGCATGCCTAGCTTCACGGTCTGATGCCTGCATCAAACGGCGCAGGACTGACGTCTTTCTCTTCTTCTTCTTGCGAGTATCTTCATTACCTTCCTCGCGAGAGACAACCTCAAACCAATCCAACGATGGAGATGAAGGAGGGGATACTAGGGATTCCATACTTTTTGTTTGTCTTGATATGCCCAACCTGTCCACAATTGGCACACTTGCGAGTTGTGCCTGTAGGCACCTTGTCAATAGCGCCGGGTGACCCAGCGTCACCAGTGCTGGCCTTGTGATGCAATTCTTTCTGCTGTTCTCGGGCCTGTCGTCGTGCTTTGTTCTTCTCGAGTCGTTCGAGCTCCTTTTTGATTCTGCGCGGCTATTAGTCTAACCATGTCTTCCATTACCCCCACACGGATACCAACTTACCTAATGCCTGCAAGACGGTCATGGTCGGCATTACCTGTAGGTCTGGAGCTGTAGATGCTGTGGATAGATATACGTAAGCAGGTGCCCTGAGTTCGAATCCAATTACATCAGTATCAGCACCTGGAGACGGCACTTGTCGTCCCTTGGGCGGTGGATACATGTCACGCAAGCAACGCCAAGTGTGCAGTGCCTTGACAGACCGCGGCAGTGTCCTCCAACTTGGCGGTGGCTTGCCACGCTTTCTTCTTTGAATAGTTTTGAGTACGTACTCCTTAAGCTCTAAGTCCGCCTCAGTCCGTCGCTTCATATACTGCGAAATGACGACGGGATCGTGAACGACTTCGCTCCGTGATTGAGTGGTCCCGTCTGGGAGACGAACCTCTCTCGTAATGCGAATTGCTTTCTTGAGGTGGCGACTAGCAGATGTAAACCCACTAATTTGACTCGTACCGTCGTCGAACTGCGCTGGAGTCGCTGCGGCGTGAACGTTGAATCTATCATCTTCGTCTTCGGTTACAGCCACATCCTTGTCATCGTGTTCTTGCGGGTCGGAAAGCGTCGTCTTTTGCTTCTCCCAAATCTCCTTGATACCTTCTTCGTACATTGCTTGCTGTTTCTTGACGTTGTAGGCGTGACCGCCGTTGGCACGCTTCTCACGCTCCATGGCGTCGGCTGACGTAGCCAATGGGCCCTGAACGGCCTCAATGTAACCACCTTTCATCGAAGTTCGAATGAAACTGAATCCAAGGCCGTGGCCTGTTGGATCACCCTCGCCATGTAGCTGCAGCATTGCCTTTTGAGCACACGCGTCGATAAAGGCCTTTGTAGTTTTCCAAGGTGCCATCTTGTCAGCCAGCGTCTCTTCCTGCTTTTCGCCTGGCTTCTTTGCGCCCTTGGGCGCTTTGCTTCCAGCTTCATCCTCATCGTCCTCTTCAGCATCAACATCCATGATATCATCATCAATGTTGGCGTTTCGCGGATCGTAGCCAGCATCCTCAAGCTCTTTGATACCTAGCTGCATGGCATCTAGAAGGCTCACTTCTTCCGGCTTAATCATGGCGCGAATTGCATTCTCGTCTGGCAAGACCTCATTTGGTTTCAGTCGCCACATACCCTTCTCGTCGCTATCCCGATCATATTGCAGGAATTCTTTGAGCTTCTGTCGGTTTTGCGTGTCAGTGGAGTCCGCAATGTGCTTCGTAATACTTGACAGCTGGCAGTTGTCACTCTGGCTGTGCCTTATCATCCGGAAAGCCAACATTTTCATTCTGTTTTTAGATGCATTCGTGACTCGTCTGCTATGCGGGCCAGGGACATCCACGGAAGGAAACGTTTGGCCGACGACGTGTAAGTGGTCGATTTTGTGTAGGTGCCATCTTGAGCCTTCTACACCAGTCGTGCTTCGGACGACCAGAAAGTCGGTTCCACGAGGCGTGTGCTTGAACACCGGCGCCCGGTACATCTCATTGTGCAGTGTGGGCACTGTCTCTCCAGAATCAACGGTACCAAACAGGGAGAATGGTGACCGATCCTCCGGCAACAGCATGCGGTATTCACCAAGCTCCTGCTTGGGTAGCTGATCATCCTCATTGTTGTCCTTGCGTCGATAATAGTTGATCAATTTGGTACCCATGCCAAAGTTGTTGAGGACTCGTGGTCTAGGCTCGCAGTATTCAAAAAGCACCGCTGTTGAGTTGTCGCTAAGACTAAGATCCTTTGAGAGGCGATACACTTCATGCGCCTTGCCCTTCATTAACTTGCGCTTATGATGCTGCGGCTTGTCGAATTTGATGGCATGACCTGCGAACTTTTTGTAGCGGAAGCGAGGGCGATGATATTCGTCTGTGGTACCACCGAGCTTAACCTTGTAGTACGGCCACGACAACTTGATGGCGGGCATACTGTGTTCGACGGAAATATTGCCCAGAGTGGCGCGCACTTTACTCTGGTGGTTTTCTTTAAGCAGCTCGTACGCTTCGTCGTTTGAGAGGTTGAATCGCTGGGATATATCTCGACCCATGTTGCCGTTCGCCATACGCTTGACCTTTGAATCCAGACGCGGTCGTTTCGCACGAAGATGCATGTCAGTTTCCAGCAGCAGGTGCGGGTCGTTCATGTCCAGATGAACTCTCTTGGCTCCCCTTCGTGTCGCATCCTCAAAGTTGTCGAACGTGGGGGCAGTATATCGAGGAATGTCTGGGAGGCCCAACTTGATTGCTCTCTTCTTCTTCGGCTGTTGGGTTTGTCCATCTGTTGTATCCATCAGAAACTCGGCATCCCATTCATCGTCTTGGTCCTCGACCTGTTTCTTGGGCCGTAGCGGTTCCTTTTCAGCAGCCGCGCGCCTCTTAAATTCCGACTCTACTCCGTTGATTTGCGCAGACCAGTCCTCACAGGCAAGCTCAATATCCCGCAGGGTGAATCCCATGACGGTTTCGGAGTCGGACTCATGCTCGAGGTCGTACTGCAGCCTGTCCTCTTCTTGGTTAGAGCCATCCTTGGCGCAGCGAATAAGTCCTGCGTGTGATAATTCGAGGGCTCGGTGCTTAGACGAGGAAGTTGCAGTGCCAGGAATGCGAAACATTTTCTCTTGATCGGCAGCGGGGTCAAGATTGAGTTTGCTGGTGACAAGATGCTTCGGCTTCTTCAGGGGCTTTTTTTCTTTCCAGATAGCCTTCTTGGGCGGCAGGAGTTCGCTCCAAGTCAATACACGACCCTTCTTGTAAGCTGGCCAGGCGGCCTTGAGTAGGTCCTCGACTGTTTCGGCCGGCGCTGGGATATCGGGATCTTGATTCGCGGCCCCGTTCAAATGAGGATCTGGGTCAAAATTAATGGCTGCAAAACTGAGGCTCGAGTCGACAGGGTGAGAGTCATCGCCCGTGTCAGTGTCGCGAACACGAGGACCCGGTGATGGAGGACCCAAAATGGGGTCTGTCGGGGAGGATGGCCCTTCTCCAAACAAATCGTCTGCATCGTTGCTGGTGCCCCCATCATCAGTCAGCGCCGGCATCTCCAACGAGGTACTGGCGCTTGGCTCCTCATCGGGGAGGTCGTCGTCGCTGATATCCTCAAAGTCCTGTGCGTCATCTGCCTTGTTGCTTTGATCAAACGGTGTGTCATCAAGCTTGAGAGAGTTATTGCCTCCTTCTTGACTCTGCTCTAACAACCGGGCAATTTCCCGATCATCAGCGGCATCTTGTGCCTTCCAGGCGCTCTCGTCAAAGGACGAGAACTCCTTCTCATCTGCCATGATACGTCCGGTTGGCGCGTTCCCCTGGGTCGCTTCCTCCAGAGGCGTGGTGGATACGGAAACGCCTAAACCATGCTCATCGCTCGTAAGCTTCTGCATACGACTATGCGAGTTGCTGATCGATGAAACGGGCGAGAATAGCGCAGAGGACGTCGATTTTTAATCTGAAATGTTCATGGTTGCAAGGTTGAGGTTCCTCAGCATGAGGCAGGGAGGCAGGCAGTTGGCTTAGTCAGCGAATGGAGCGCACGTGACGGGATACTCAAGATGCTTGGTCTTGACAATCAGGCAGGACATTGAATCATGAAAAACGTGTGATGAACGCCATGGCACGTAATCCATATTGTGGTGGAAGAAACTCCTGTTACAGCGGTAAAAAGTTGTGTCACACGCGAAGTCGATTGTAAGGAGAAACAATACGAAATTGGGCTGCATGAAGAAGCATTGGACCATCTTCTTCCCAGGCAAAGCATTTTCCTTCTAATTGTACCTTTACATCGCGTCCCCTCCTTATTCACTTTACGAGTGATCTGTCACTTGCGCAACGCGTTGTACGGCATAATTGCGTTATGCTCTGTATTTGTATTTGTATTTGGGATGCTAATGCCCCTATTGTCTATGAGTGCTCCTACAGCCAACTCTTCGACTTCTAAATATTGTTATCCCAGTAACCGCTTTCACACTATCTTTATCGTAATCATGGGTCCAATAAAGAAAAAAAGAAAGAATATATATGTGGGGAGAAAATCAAGAGCAACATCGGATATCGCTGACCATCCATCACGCCGCTGGGTATCGTCTGACCGCCATCTGCTATTCAGAATCGTACAACCGCTACGAACAAGGCGCGAGCCTGTTGAAGCAGGACAAAAGAAAGGTTCAAGATTTTGCTGCAGCAATTTATGCCAGAAGGATGGCAGCGAGAACACATGCCACGGCCGGCCACATGCCAGCAGCCTCAACTAGGCTCTTCATGCCAACTCCGACACCAGCATTGGAACCCTCATCAGGGCCATCGGCGGTGGTGCCGTTCGGAAGTGTTCCGTTAACAAGAAAGCTCTTTCGACCCCGATAGTCGCCAACGTTGATGACAGATTGGTTGAGGGCAGCGTACGTGCCGTTGCCGACGAGCTCCTTCATTGTGGTGTTGTTCTCATCACAACCGCACACGGCATACTTGGCACACCCGCAGACGACGGGGAGACTTTCAGTTCGGTTGGTGGTGTCGTTGTGGAAAGTATATCTGTTGTGATAGGGATATAGATAGGCGCCATAATACCAGTGACCTGGCCAGAAGGCCAAGGCCCCAGCGGTGAAAGCTAGAGCACCTATACCAGCTGCGGTAGGAAGACCAGATCTGTATGGTCTTGCAGCACCTCCGCCATAGTAAGAGCCGCCACCAAAGGCACGTGGAGGCCCGGTGCCTCCCTTTGATGTGCCGCCAGTGTTGGAGCTGCCAGCAGTATTTCCGCGGCTGGAAGATCAACAGTTGGTATCTTGAACAGATTGAAAGACGACAAGAGAGGATGGGTTCGGTGCACTTACGATCCACTGCCAGAGCCGGAACTAGAACCAGATTTTCCACCACTGCTTCCTCCGCTGCTTCCTCCACTGCTTCCTCCACTGCTACCTCCCTTGCCTCCTCCACCGCCGCCTCCGCGACCACCGCCGCCACCACCTCCTTTTCGCTTGAATAAGTCGTTGTCGTCTTGGGTTGCAACATCTACTTTGACAGCATGCTGTGGTTCAATGACACCTGCAGCAGCGCTTGACAGTAGTGAAGCGGCGAGCAGAGCAATGTCGAACCGCATGTTGACGTATGTGTGGGCCGCTGAGGGCGACTGGTTGTTGGGGTTGTTGGACACGAGCTTGGTCAGGCACCAGCTGCAGGAACACAGCTAGAAATGCAGGTTCTAAGGGAGGATAGGAACGGCAGAAACAATGATACTTCTTTTGCGTTACAATCAAAAGCAGTGCGACCTTGAACAAGGCTGATGGAAAGATGCAATGGTGCTGGTGAGAGAGATGCAAAGAAATGGAAGTTTCCTGATTCGAGAGAGCCGGGGTGGGAGGTGGTACAGTGGCTTTTTAATCTTCTGTCTGGCAGGAGCAGGAGCAGGAGCAGGAGCAGGAGCGACTAGACAAACCCAGCATTGAGGAAGGTCTTGGCGTCAACGTTGGTCTGTTTGATGTTCCTCCACAATCTGTGTCCGACGCCCGACTTGCTGGAGTAGTACCACCAGACCAGGACCTACCGCATCCACCAACCTTGAACGACGTCTGACACCTTGACTTCTGTGCTATTCCCTGATGAGCACTGAACTTGACGGTCCTGTGGCGAACCTTGCATTTCCTCCCTTGGACCCACGACGGGCTTAGTTTGCTATGTTGTCTGGTGGTGGTGGCTGAACGAGGGGGCGAACCACACTAGGCAAGCATCCATGATCAGTACCATCGCCATTGCAATTTCCCTCGTTGGGCTAACCTCAGATGCACAAGGCAGTCTGTCGTAGTCTCCGAGCTGCGAATCTGGAAGGACACATACAGGGATGAGTCTCCGTCACAGCCGCATGATGACTTCACCTCTGGTGTCAGCAAATGCGACAAACAACGACGAGCAAACCATTGCTTGGTGGCGACCCGGTCAGCGCCCAAGGACGAGAAGTGGCTTTTGGCAATCAACTTATCACAAAAGGGCGAGACGTTGAATCATCCATCTTTCACCTGTTTTTCAAAGGTCTGTAACATGTCCTGGGCCACCTCCGACATGCCCAGTTCAAAGAACTTCCATGCATCTGTGCATCAACGACAAACAAACTGGAAATAGAATGGAATCTGCAATCCGCCACCCATGTCGCGTTCCACTGGTCACACACACCTCGCCCATTCAAGCATTCAAGCGAGGAAGCCGGCCACGGCTGAGTTGAGCACTGGCCAACCACTCCCCGCCACAAAACTTGTCAATCAATCATGATTGTGCGACATACCAACTTGCTGGGCAAGATAGAGAGCGCATCCGTCACAGCAATACGCTCTTGGGCGTATTGAGTTGTCATTCTCGATGCACCAGACGTCACTTGTTTCCTCCTGCCTCGTGGCACTGCAGGTCAGCCATGTTTGGTGACATCTGGAATATTCCCAGTCCCCTGGCATCTCAAGGGTCTTGCCAAGACAGTATGAGATCTCCAAGACGGCACTAGAATGGGAGGCGCCCTGCGTCTGTTACGACTTCACCACTTTGCACAAGAAGGGAATCTAGCGAAGTTTGTCCTGCAAGGTGATGCAACTAGGGGACAAAGTTTGGCAGGGCCGCAGATGGGCGTTGTTGGGGTCGAAATGGGCACTGGCACACTCGCCGTTCTGCAGCAAACGAGGACCAGTTGAGGCCTACTACGCACCAATGGTGTGCACGTGGCGACCTCTGCTTGCCAATGGTCAGATTGCCGCTAATCTATGCGACGAGGCTGTGCTCCCTAGCCATCGAATCTTCAATTCATTCTGTGGGAACGGTTTGTGAGCATTTCAGTTCAGACACGTGAGGCGTAGGCCCGACTTACAGGGATGCCACCGCCTTGGGGAAAGCCTAATGTGAAGCACGTCCCGTTATGGTTGATAGCCTTAACTTGGCTAGTCGCGGTCGGCACCGAAGTCGACCTAAGCGTGAGATGCCAAGAAGCCTACATGAGTTTTCAGTAGGGTGTCAAATACCCGTAGGTCCTTGTGAATCAGAAACCTATTTAGCTTTACTAGGTAAACTTAGATAAAGAGTATAACCTACAAAATACCTATAGAGTAAAATAGATTACCTAGTGTAAAGGTCTGGGCTTAAGCCCAGTCTTGTGCAACTGGGGGAGCCTGTATAGTGCTAGATTGAGCAGTCACAAGGGACTAGTTTAATTCGTACTCTTTTGCCGTAATGGCCAAAGGGCCCGGGCAACCGTCTGCGGCTAGCACCCGCGATGGCCCAATAGGGCTAGACCATAACATTATGCTCTATTAATTGTATGCAATAACTAGCTACTATTCTCTTAGCTATGCGAACAATCCTAAATAAACATGGCTGTAAACTCGCTTGTCTATTGTATGTGATAACTAGCTACTATTCTCTTAGCTATACAAATAATCCTAAATAAATATAGCTATTAACTCGCTTATCTATTGTATATATTAACTAGCTATTATTCTTAAGGCTATATAAATATGGATTATAGTGCCTGAGATATTAGGAGGCATTAGCCCCAAGCTGTTATGGTCTAGCCCGATTGGGCCATCGCGGGTGCTAGCCGCAGACGGTTGCCCGGGCCCTTTGGCCATTACGGCAAAAGAGTACGAATTGAACTAGTCCCTTGTGACTGCTCAATCTAGCACTATACAGGCTCCCTCAGTTGCACAAGACTGGGCTTTAAGCCCAGACCTTTACACAAGCAAGTAGTTACCTCACCGCTACCCCGCTTTGTGTATAAAAGGAGGGAGAATCGCTCTTTAGATTAAAGGAGAGTTAGAGATTAAGACCGCCTCTAGCTGCTAGTTATTTGCTACTACACTATAAATATAATACCCCTTTATCCTTCACTCTACGTATCTAAACACCCAACCCAACACTCACAAACATAATGAAGCTAACTGCAATTCTTGTTATGGCCCTGTTTGCTAGCCTTATTGAGGCCGCGCGTGGGCGGCCGCCAATAACCTGGACTTTGCCGACAGGTCCGGGGAAAATCCCGCTCATGGGGCGGCCGCGAAGGACTGGGCCGAAACCGCCTAGGCCGCGGCAAACCAAGAGGTATCATAAGCCTAAGCCGGCGGAGCGTGAGCGTTGGAGTCCTTTTGAACCGCAACCTGGGGTTCGTGCTAGCAAGCAAGAGAATACAGAATGCTAAGCAATAAACTAACTAAATTGTGCTCTGCTAGTACTGCTACCACGTTCTGGGCCACAAATATGGTGTCTGTAGTATAATAGAACCAGGTGAAAATAAATATAAGGAAATCCCTTGTGGTGTTGATGGGCCTGTAAGTTAATAGACAAGAGACTATATATTCTAAAGCTAAAGAATGCTAACTAGTTTATTTTGCTAGTGTCGGAATGATAATAAGAATCATCTCTGTTTGTGGTTGGGGGGGAATGCACAATGCAATATAAAGGAGTCTTAGCTTTGCGTTAGACCTTAGGGCAGCTATTAGTACATGGGAAATTAACTTGCATTTACATCTGCTATACTAGAACATAAATAAGGTTAAATCCAAATATTCCTAACTGTAAGGGACTAGCCTAGCGGCTTTTGCGAGCTAGCATTACTAATAGTACCTTTCTCATAAAGAGAAAAGAGAAAGAGAGAAGAGGTTAGCTTAGCTCTACTCCGTATAGAGAGCACAATTTTTCTCCTTTAGCTAGAAATTCAACTAATAGATTTAATTATAACTTTTTAACTAGTTATAGCTAATTATTTAATATACTTACTGCTTATTAATATTCTTTTTAATAACGAAAAGAACTCTTTTTAATATAAATTATGCTGTTTAGATATATACTATTAAATAATATTACTTTAGTCTTTTAAAAAGACTAAAGTAATAGAGAATTAAATACTATTTAATCTAAAGCTATATATAAACTTAACTATTTAGACTTAAGAGACGTGATATAATTTAGACTAAATTACTAATAAGCCATATAGAAGTTTATTACTTTATAAGCTATTTGAATCTCTTAGGTATATTTACTTTATGCTAATAAACTAGCTAGTTCTATTCTAAGCTATATATATAGATAGTTTATATATTATATTATATTTAAGAGTATTACTTTTTCTACTTGTCGATTATTCTTGGCTTCTTACCAGACGTAAAGGGTAACTGGTCAATCGCGACTACATTCGGACGGACGATGTTATAAGTTACGCACGTTCCCGCGCAAACGTAAGAAACAAGACTGGTAGCTTGTAGCTTGCGGCGAGAATTCCCCCGCCAGAGAACATAGACATCGATCTGTATACTGCCGGCCTGCTTTATTCGGGCAACATCTCTAAAGAATTATTTATTAGGTTTAGAACCTTGAAGCGCGGCAGCTTCATCCGGACCGCTCTCTTGCGTTTGTTCTCCTTTCTCATGTAGTATTCGTGTTCATTCTTTGCTAAAGCTTGCATGTCGTTTATTCTTGTAACATGGTTCTATCATTTATTGACATTTGAACAATGGCGATGCAGAGTCGTGGTCGTAGGCTAGATATAACCACAGCCATACAACGGCAGTGAATTCCCCCATCATAGACATCTCAGCAACTTACTGCATCTATCAAATTTCCCAAAACAAGCTTGTAGCTGGTCTCAAGCTTAGCAAGAATACGCCAACCACTTACAATACCTGCCACCAATCAACTGCCACAAGCAGAATTAGACCCAGTCAATATGCGCGCTATTCTTCTACTCGCACCAGTTCTCGCCCTCGCCTCTCCTCTCGGACAGGACAGACGAAGCCATCGACAGCACCGTCGAGCTGTCGATACCTTCATAGACGCAACGGCTGACCCTGGCCATACTAGGCCCCAGAATGCGGGAGACGTGGTAAACCTCAATCACAAGAGACAGAATAATCTGAGCGACCGGGGCACGACTACAACAGCTGAAGCACGGTGGGACTAGAAAATGGACACGTTGAGACAATGGTGTTGGCATATGAAATATTGCAATGGGGAATGCAAGGGCGTCAATCGAGGTTTCGGTGGCTGCAAGTGACAAGTGACTTTAGCCGCGGCTTAATGTCGTACATCGGCGGCCAGGGAATATTAATGGCGAGGATAGAGGTGTGAGCGCTGCTAGGGAACGGTGCGCTATAGGGCAACGTTTTGTTCTTTGGATTGTAGTGCCGAGAATGTTTGTTTTCTTAAGTCTTCTCTAGTTGGGTTAGTTTACAAGTTTCAACATATTTGTTTTGGAGTAAATTTTTTTTTTTTTTTTTGAGTACGGCTTCATCTGCATTTTATAAAGCAGGAAGGGCGGTTATATTACAGATTTAGTTGATAAATAGCGTGCGAGCACGATGGGGACAGATTAATTGTAACATTCCAGGCCTGACGTTGAAATGTCTCTTGAAGGAGCGAAAGGTAGTTGATCATAGTGTAGATATTGACTCTTGTTCAAAGAAGGCAAATATGGGTTAAAAGGGCAATCCTATGCTGCCCGGGAACAATTCATAACCTGAGTGAAAGGAGCAACAAATGAAATGTTTGTCATATCGTCGTCTAATTATCACAAACTCAAAGCCTCTCTTGGCTTCATCGTTAAGCCGAGAGCCGAGAGCCGAGCTCCGACTTATACCACAACGTTTCGTGTTCCGACTCTCAGTTGCGACACCGTTGGTGACACTGTTGTGATATGATTCACCTTTGACCAATCGAACGGGAAGCGAAGAGTCTGTACATGCTACAGAATTTATGCACAGAATACAGCACCATGCCATAGACTGAAGCAAATTTCACCACCACGCACAAAATGGCATCCGTTCCTGGTTCCGGTCGTCACGGAGAAAGCGGCAGTGCTCCGCGGCGTCGAAATGGTCGGCAACAAGCTTGTGAACCGTGTCGCAAGCGCAAGGTTGCATGCGACCATCAATTACCGGTCTGCTCACGGTGCAGACGGGGTAACATCATGGAGTCTTGCATATACATCATAGACCAACAGCCACAAAGGCGACTCAAATTCACGCCCCCTGCTTCGCCGTCTCCACGGCTTTCCACGGCACATCGTCAGAGTCGAGAGCCGAGGAACGAAATCTCACGGGATTACTCACCTCAACCAGACAACAACGTGGGATATCTTGGCGCCACAAGTTTTTCGGCAGTTTTTCAAGATACGCAGACCATCTTGCCGCAGAGCGAGACGACTCCCGACCAAGCTGAGGACCTTCAGTTTGCTATTTTTGAAGATCAACCCAACGCCAGGTCCGTGGGTATTCTGCAGTCTATACCGGATCGAGCCACCTGTAATGCCTTGTTTAAGCTCTACGTAAACCCGTTTGATGGGTGGTGTCGACTTGCGGCGCAAATACTCAATGAGAGTTTATGGATCAGCTTTGGGGATGTGCTTGAGGGCGAAAGAAGACGCGCCGGCCTCACCATGATGGCAAAGACTCTGTGTCGGAATAGTTCAATTCCTCTCCAAGAGGAGCACACTGATCCAATAGAGTGGCTGCGGTCCTTTTCTGGTCAAAAGATGAGGTGGGAGTCGCTTGGACTGCTGTTTTGCTACTGGGCAATGGGAACAAAGTCTCTTGCAGAGAATGTCGAGCTCCGCGAGACGCAGCAACTACGCGAAACAGATCGCCGAAGACTCCTGAACAAGTACACAGTCAGTGCCGGCAAGTGTGTGGATATATGCAAGAACGGGTCAACTGCGAATTCGCTTCTTGCCGTCCTACTCTATCGATATGCTATTGTTCAATCTATTATTAGCGGTGATGCAAGTAAGTCCATTGCCTGGGCCCCATCGGTTGAAGTGAACGGAGTCGAGACAAAATGTCGAGTACATATTTTAACATATCTTAGGCATCCAGTTCTGGAGAACTCATGGGGAACTTGCTGCTCTGACTAGCTTTCTGGGGCTACATGTCACGCCTCCATCCATGATCAACGACCACTCCATCAGCTCTGAGATTAAGCGGCGTGTGTACTGCGTCATCTTCAAAAGCGACAAAGTTGTTGCCACATTTACAGGTCGACCTCCGCTCATTGGCAGCAGGTTTGCCACGACTCCCCTGCCCCTGGACGTCAGCGACGAGGAATTGCTAAACAGCGACGGCAACTCACTGGCAAATAGCCCCAATGTTGACGAGAATGGATGGAACAACAGGGGTAAAATATTCTCAGGGACAATGATGCGGGCGAAAATGATGATTAATTTGATCAAGGAGCAAATTTTGGAAATTTCTCTACAGGTTGCCCCCTGTGGCGATACGCATAAAATTTTGTGAGCGAACTCGTTCACCCTTACCCATAACCTGTCCATCGGACGAGATACTAACGCCAACGGTAGAAATGATTTACGGCAACGAGAACTAGACACACTAGCCCAGTTTCCCAAGGTTCTGATATACCGTGACATAGACGTCAATGATCCAGACACGGACGGGCCGACACTCTTTGCCCGCGTGATTCTTCGCTTGGACCATCTCCAAAACATGTTTTTCATAGAGAGACTCCTCAACAAAGGCAGCAACGTACCTGGCCCTGAAATCATCGACATTAGCTATGAAATGATATCCTTGACTCTCATATTCTGGACACATCAGGACAAGTTGTTTGGAGTCTCCGGGGACTCTGAATGGCTGCTCATGTGCTACGCGGCACCCGCCGCAGGCATTCTCTGCATGGAATTACTTCACGGTCGAGGCTCAGCTCCCGCTACGCCTAGTCGCCGCAATAGCTCGAACCCGCCGATAACGAGGTCGCGGTTGATTCAGCAGCTTAGCCTACTGGTCGGCTTTCTGGACTGGGTTGGGCCGATGGCTCCCAACACACAGAGCTGCAACAGCGTCAAGAAGGCGGTGCGACAGGTGTTGGATCAAGCGTTGAACGAGGGTTCCATGCCAGTTGCAACGCAGATGGACTGGCTTGGCGATACGGGTGTGGAATTATCGGCAGATGTCAATGACTTTTTCAACTTTGAACTACTGCACACGTTTGACTGGCTACGCCCAGAGGGTGCGTAGATGAGGTTTTTTGGGGTTGCAAAGTTATCATGATGAATGACGAGCTGGGATTAGTATACAGGTGCTTGAAAGGAATGAAATTATGCATGAATATATTTGCGCGAATGTCGTAAAACTGGGTTGAAATAATGCAGGTGGGAGCTTGAGGATTTGGTGCAGCCAAGACTCCAAAACAACGTTGAACCCCCCCACTTGAGCTTGGGCACTTCACTTGGGAACCTTGGACTCGTGACTGTTCAGCCCACTCATCTGACCTGACTCTGTTCATGTTTCATCTCGGACAGCAAGAGTCAACCTTTACACAAAAAGACAGATCATCTGCATCACCCTAACGAAATCTATTTTATCAAATCTTCTCTCAGAAACCCCCGCATGTCTGACCATGTTGACAAGTCGTTGCTGTCGCGACTCCAAGCGCTTCGTGGCGGAAGCATAACACCTGAGAAGCCAGCATCAAATCCGTACGGCGCATCATCTCCTATCATTCAAAAGCACCTGACACGTGCAATACTAACATGATTAGTGTAAAATTCGATGTTATTGAGCGCGCAAAGACCCCTACCAAGGGTGACGTACTCGCCGCCCGACTCAAGAGTCTCCGCAGTCAGGCGGATTCACCAACATCACCCCCATCGGCCAAGAACACAGCCACCAGAGAAACAGGCACACCTAGCAGGCAAGGCACAGCGTCGAGAGAAACTACACCGCTGGTAGACAAAACGGACCGTGAGAGTAGTCAAAGCGCGCAAGATGACGTGGATGCGCTGTTTCAGACCGACGACAAGGCGCTGGAGGAGATGCTCGCTGGTATAGACACCCCTCAGCCTGAAGACGAGCCAAAAGAAGAGGATGTACAGGCGCTCCTAGAACAGCTATCAGCATCTGTACCCAAGGATACTGATCAAAGGAATGCGCGAGAGAAGGACGACTCAGATGATTCAGATGGCGAGACGATGGGTCGCAAGGTGGATGATGTAATTTCCCGGTTCAAAGATGAAATCGAACTTGATGCGAGGAACCCTCCAGAGGAAGAAGATGAGGAACCACCCGAAGCAGAAGAGGGTACGGATGACAACGCAGATCTAGCTTTGCCGTCCGTCCCTGCAAACCTTGACATTCCAGAAGATACGTCGCAAAGGCCAAAGGGAATAGACGACATAACGGCACGAATGGCTGCCCTCCGCGCCCCATCTACTTCAGACGACCTGCCTTCGGTGCCCGCTTCCAAACCAACCAAGCGCGTCAACAGACTAACAAGCAAGACCAATTACACAGACGACGATGTAGATTCTTGGTGTACAGTATGTTTGGAAGATGCCACGCTCCGGTGTTTAGGATGCGACGACGACGTCTACTGCACACGGTGCTGGAGAGAGATGCATATCGGACCATCAGCAGCATGGGACGACAGAAGTCACAAGGCCGTGCAATTCACAAGGAATAAGAAGGAGAAGAAAGTCGCGCTAGGCGCATGATTCAATAAAGTCTACAAGCAATCTATCCCAGCAAACGAAGCATTTCCTCCCAAGCGGCAATAATATCCGCCTTCTCATTAACCCAAATATCAGACCCATCTAGCTCCAGATCCTCGCCCCTCGCCGCCTTCTTCAACACTTCTCTGCTCGGAAATGCCAAATTAACAACCATTTCCTCCTTAATCTGCATCCCTATCCCACCTTCAAGACACAGCTTCAACGCCCTGGCAGCTTTATCGCCCCCGTGGCCGCCATAGCTCACAATGACAGCTGGCTTGCCCTTCCACTCATGGAAAAGGTAGTCTATTGCGTTTTTTAGGCCCGCGGGTATACCCCAGTTGTATTGGGGTGTGACGAAGACGAAGCCGTCTAGGGCAGATATTTGGCGGGACCAGGCGCGCGTGTGTTGGTGCGTGTAGTCTTCCGGGGAGAGGATCTTGGATGGTATGCCGGGCTCGTTGAAGAAGGGGAGGGAGAGGGCCGCTATGTCGATGAAGTGGATAGTGGTGTTGGAGGAGACTTGCTGAATGGTTGAGTGGACGAAGTTGGTGATTTGGTCGCCTGCTCGGGGGGTGCGTTGGCTGCCGCAGATGATGCCTATTTGGGGCATTGTGAGAATTCTGTGGAGAGACTTTGAGGTGAGTTGCTCGAACAAGGCGTTTGGATGTGTTTGTTTGTTGTGAAGAGGTGTTTTGGCTCTTTTATACTTGGAAATGCAGGAATCTTCATTGCCGTTCGTTGGTGTTGCCGCGGGATATTTCCTAATGTGGTTAGATATCCGCGGCGCACTTCAGGCAGGATATTCCCTCGTCATGTTTGGATCCAGATTCTGGAACGATCATCTAGTCATCTTTCCAGCTTTCCGTGTCAATGCCCGCGCTGGATTTGCAGAATCTTGGAGCTGTTCAATGCTCTTCGCCTGCCTCGCGAGTAGTATACTCTACTTTGTGAATATTGGCGTGGTGCAAGCGCTCCAGCCAAGCTTGATCCGGCAGTTGATGAGTTCGGGATCCTCGCTCGGTTGCGGTTGGAGAGACGCTGGTGACTCTTATGACTCTGATGCATACGGGGAACCTCAACCACCAAACTGGGAAACTGGCCACTCTTCGCGGAGCCAGCACCCCAGACGGCCTTGGTCTCCTTGGTTGACAGGTAGCAGAATGAATTCGGAGTCTTCTCCTTGATGCACCTGGGGATGTGTTTGCACAGGTTGACCAGCTCGTGGCCATGTTCCATGCAAACGACAGGATCGCCACAGTACCTGCGCCTGTTGTTGACGGTGGCTTCTTCTTCGTGGAGATGCTGAGGGTTGAAGCAATTCCTGTTGCCGCAGAGATGAGAGATCTGGTACCGCGTGTTGATGTTGCCGTGCTGGTCGAGTGCCTGGCTTCGCTGAGTCCTCGATATCCAAGCAATGATGTGGAGGAGGTAGGACTTGTTGCCTTGTCGGCCGGTGAGGTGCCTGCAGTCCTGGGGCTTGGCTTTGATCTGTTGGGCGGTATTAGCTCATCGTGTTTTAAGCCATGAGGGAAGAGGGATGCTTTACCAGACTGTAGTCATCTTGGTTGCGCGACCCTTGGAAGAGGAAGCATCCAATATCGTTGGTGATCCAGCTGGTACTGTATGCGTGCCTGCTCGTGAAGATATCCTGGCATCTGGCGACGCCGAGTTCTTGGAAGTAGTTGATGCGTCGGGACATGGCTGCTACGGCGCTGAAGACGAGATTGAGAACAAAAGAATGGCTCTGCGAGGATGTTAGAGATCAAATGAAAAGAGCCAAAGTTCGACGAGAAGGAAGAGGGCCATGAGCTTGTTGTGCGAGCAGATTTACCCTCTCATGGGACACGGGGGATGGGACGGACAGGGGAATGGCATCTTCATTTGGTCAACTACCTGGGTAGCTAGATGTAGTTATAAAAGGGGATACTGATCACAATTGCTGTAGTCAAAGTAGGACAGGTTTTTCTCTAGGTTTCTTCATTGGCTGATTCAATAATTTCTTGATCAAATTGGTGAGAATGCTGCTTGCCCTTTCCTCCTCTGTAACATATTCCCATCATGACACCCCTTGTACACGAATTGCTTCTATAGTTGGGATTGTTGGCCTAGAACATACACAAGGAAAGAAAGGAGGGAAGCTACCAGACATTAGAGGTCCAGATCCTTTCGATTCCTCCCCGCCACACGCGTTTATTTCGTTTAATTTGGTGTTACCGCCGAATTTGGTGTGTTCGTTTTTGGCCAACAAAGTGCCTGGCGCAGATGAGAATGACGCCAAAGGAAGCCCTCAAAGTTAAAAAATGCCTCCATGCTTATACCTGTGCTTTAGAAATTCTAGATGAATAATTTGGTGTGTACTGGCGACGTTTCGTTCCCAACACTTGGTGGTTGTGTTATTGACACTGCTTAGTGAGTAGAGATTCACCAGACACGAGTTGACAGCTTGACGGATCCATGATTCACCGCCGACAGCGACTTATCGTTCATGTACTCCGTATATTCATATTCCATCCATGTTTGCTGGCACTCGCCCGAGTGCCGCGAAGTGATTAACGGCTCGGCCCGCCCAGCCGGCATGCATGCGCCTGGGGTTTCGGGGATCAGGGATTTGGCAGGTCGTACTTGACAGAACGGCTACAAACCCGAGAGGGTCAAGTATCGTAAAAGACGTGGCTGGTGGAGCGCTCAGAAATGAAACCTCGGCGACATCATCAAATTGCTGTTGGCAAAAGTCCGCTGTGGCTGACGAAATATGCTGGGGTATAGTAATAACTGGGCGACGGGCAACCAAGCTGGCGATGAGTTGGGACGGTTCTGAATCACGGAGAGTTAAATGGAAATCTGAGTCGGTTCAGAGACATATATCTCTCTCTGAGAATAGGAACAAACCACAGTGACTGCCGTTCGAGTACGATGGTTTCCATGGGACTAATCGGTGGCCAGACCAACATATCACAGTCCATCGCGTACGACTCCAAGAGCATCCATCACTACACGTAGAGGGAGGGATTGCCATTCTGATAGGCAAGTAGGCTATAAGGCTGCCAATCTTTGCGGCTGAGGGCTCCCATATTCCGAAATAAGGCATTGATGCTGTCTTGCCTTTGTGTCACATGCCGTCGTGTAGGCACTCCAGAAGACGCGTCTCCCCTCCTCTTCGATCCGCAGCTTTGAAAGGCAAAGAGATACGAGAGGCTGGAGTACTTGTTGCGTATCAGAATCATCACACTCAAAGTAAGTCGAAGGAACCTGGCCGTACTTGTCAGCGATCGAGTGATGGACAGGACACTTAGTCATTTCCGTACAAATTCAGCAACCCATTTAAATAATTGACTAGTTTAGGACGTGATCCGATTTTCACGTCATCAGGTAACAATTGTAATTGCTTGCAAGTTTCATCACATACATCCTTCGTGGCCGTCTGCTCGAATTGACTGGAAGACAGCTCTTGACCTGCCATGTTCACGGACCTGACTGCTGTAGCAGGCATGCCTTGAAGAATGACGACGAG
This sequence comes from Pochonia chlamydosporia 170, assembly GCF_001653235.2. Taxonomy (NCBI): domain Eukaryota; kingdom Fungi; phylum Ascomycota; class Sordariomycetes; order Hypocreales; family Clavicipitaceae; genus Pochonia; species Pochonia chlamydosporia. The sequence goes on along the minus strand of NC_035795.1, from coordinate 2,754,207 downwards.
CCTTTCATCCTGTTATTGGCACTGCAGAGTAGCACGAGAACGAGTATTGTGCAGTATCGAGACCAGGGCTGGATCAACCTCAAGAAAACGGCCACCTGAGCTTCTAGCAAGACAGGGGATGGAAGACAAGAAGACGTGTCAGCGAATTACGTTATGGAAGATTGAAATCTTGCTTTGGATCCTGGCTCTGAGCTGCTTACTGAGAGTCTAGACGGAGTTGGACGGTGAATGGATCTCTCATTTAGCCTCAGGAACTTAAATCATTTGGTTCCTGCGAAGTTACGCTCCAGTCACCACAAACCATCGTAACGAACTAACGAGCCCACAGCAACAGGAACTAGACTTAGGGAACATTAAAGGCAACTTGTCTCTGGCAGAGGAAAGTAATCAGCACGGCAGCAAACCATATTCTTAGCCTGCATTCCATAACGCTACAAATCATCATACAACATAGGACACAACACCCACTCTCCTGACCTACATCTGGTGCGGCGAACCGAGTTAAGTGCGTGTGAACAGCATTGGCAAACTCCAGTGAGTAGTGTCGTTGCCACAGGATAGTCCGTCACCATCGATACCTATCGTGTTTATTGCCCTGAATGGCCTTGGAGCTGCATTGAGTGAATTTGTTACTACTCTGTGAAGGGCGTGCAAGATGGGGTGATGATGATACGCTTTGGGTATATTAATGTTGAAAATACTTCTAACAATAAAGCACTGTCGGGTTCAGTAGTAAATTCGTCCATACTAGTTACCTTCTTATGCACCTGACTATACCCAACTTAATTCTCGTTACACGACATCATACAGTGAACCTACAAATCCAATGCCTCCTTGTGCCGCTTCTCAACTCAGCCAGGCAACTTGTCCAAGGGTCAAGCACGGATATTACCTCATCAAGAAAAAGCCAGCAACAACACCAACCACGCATCCATTACGATCTAGAAGCCTCGAATACGAAGCTGAACCTCCGGAAATTCGATTCCCTCTCACATGCATCAAAACGATGCACCACAATTCCAACCCACGAATAGTCACCCCGTATACATTCAGCTCATCACCCCCGTCCAAGCCACAATTCACCAACAACAACCAATACGCAGGATCCCCCATTGTCCGCCCTATTAAGCTTGTACACAATGTTATTGCGCCCGACGCCTCCGTGCAAAATGATCCAAGGGGTAGCGAATCACCTCGCCCGCCCCCAACCGGGTCCTACCGCATGTGGTTCATGCGCGGCGATACGATACGATGCCGTCTTTGTATACGAGATCGTGGCCAGTCATGATTATCGAGCCGACATCCCGTACTTCCTCTATATATGTATACATATATCTATCTGGGGGTGACAATCTTACGCTCTGCCATTCCAAACATGACACATCCAAAATGAAGTCCATCATTCTTCTTACTATAGGGTTCGTTTCCTCATAAACCACCAAGAATACTTCTAACACGGTACAGAGCATCGCTCGTCTCCGCTGCCGCCATCAACGGCCCCGGATGTCCTGCGCCAACGAGAACCCCGACAAAAACGGTCAAACCGCCGCACACGACGACCGCGCCGCCTGACTGCGACATCACCACTACACATACCTGGTATGACAATAAGGCTCATGGCTGTCCGTTCAATCCTGCCAGCGAGTTTTGCGTGATGGACGGTATGTTGATCCCGAATGATGAAATGATGTATATGGCTGATGAACGCGCAGCGATTCTCACTTTGCCTTGTGGATGTACAAAGGCTACGAATTTGGTGCAGCGGACGACGACGGTTTGTGCAAAGACTGATAGGGCGATCAATTGTCATACTGGGTTCATGTTTACCACTACTGCCACCAATTGCTAGCTCACGCCCTGGAAGCACTAGGCGGCCGAGTGGGAAGGACATAGGTTGTTCAATTACATTCCTTGATGATTATCTTACATTAAAAGTACGCCATTCCGCCCCATCCAAGTATCCCTTCCAAATCGTCTCGTAAATCAGCAACAGTATCGTAGCCTCCCCTCAGCGCGACATCTGCCCTCTTTGCTGCGCCCAACTCGTTCCACCTAGCCAAGACAGTTCCATCCACTACCGCCCTTCCTGACGAGGCTGCTGTTTCCACGCCTACTGCTGCAGACGACTGATCTGGATACCGGTGTGCCTTGCTGTGAAGGCCCCCATGTGGTACGATTGCCGGGTGTAGTTGATTTGTAACAGAGAGTAATCTCCGATATGTAGATTCCGCGAGCGGAGCGAGTGCTGCAAGCTGACCTGATGGGCATGCCAGGAGCAAGATGTGAGATGAGGGAGACGTCGCCTGCGGGTGAGTTGGCGGAAATGTTCGTGGCAGCAGGAGCGTTGACGTAGGCGCGTTCGGTGTGACGGCAAAGGACGTTCGATGCAAAAGCAAATGGCCTTGCAGGGATTTGGGATGTTCAGGGTTGAATTCTAATATGTGCATGTCGCCTTCTGCATCGACTGCAACCATGGACAAGTCTTCTCCATCGGGTAAAAAGTCGGCCACCAGGAGAGGCAAATTGCCGCTGCTTTTACCCAATATTTTGAACGTATAGGGCTCCTCGGTATATCCTGCAAACCAGAGGCCCTTGAACACATCGGCCATGACGCAAAGCCCTGTGCCAGGAAGTTCCTTGACGCTGGAAACGTGGCAGCTCATGTCCAAAAAGGCTACAGGCAGCAGAGATCCGTCCTCTTTTAGACCGCGCACCATGCACTTTTGACCCTGCGCCACGAGCATCAATCCCTGGGCGCCAACTTCTGACAATGCCGTAACGCCACCTCTGGGTATTTCTTCTTTGGCAACAAGCTTGAGCCGCCTATTCGTTTCCGGTCGGCCAGGCTGTGGGATGACCGTCACAATGTCAAACACTTGCACACGCCCTCTAGTTGGCAAGTCCTCACCTTTTGACAGTGCTGTGCCAACCGCGACGAGCATCTTTCGCTCCTTGGTCTCCTCGGACACTTCCAAGTGAAGAGTCTTCATGCTTTCGATGGATTCGCAAGGCTCAAGCTCCAGCTCGTGAATCACTGTCCATGTCACTGGATTGATGAGCTTCAGAATGCCTCGCGGCATGGTTGGAGGGAAGTTGGTGGTTTCCCTTGCCCATTCCTTGTGATAATCGTCATCTTTCGGGAGTTCAAATTGTTCCAGCTTTGTACAGGCGGCTACGTAGGTCCCAGTGGGGTGATGATATGATATCATGCCCACATCGCCGCCAAGAGGTATCTTTTGGACAGATAGGCCGAGTTCCGTGAAGTTGGTGTTGCTTGGAAGCTGCGTGACTCTCGCAATGCCCTCTGTGTCGACATATATGAATCCGCGGTCACAACCTTCCGTGTGAAATGTGCTCATTCCTCGGACACCGAGACCTTGTAGTCCAAGCACTCGCGGTACGCTTTTACTGCTTTTTAACACAAAACTTGGAGAGGCGTTGGGCAGGAATACCGTGCTGTACCCATTGACATTGGCGCATCGCCTTAGAGGGACGAATCGTGTTGGTTCAGCGTCTTCCTCTGTGATTTCGGGCGCCGTCTTGGCGAGTGCTGTGTTGGCGGATTTTTTGAACAAAAGAGACGATGACAACTTTGAGCCGATCTCTTTTTGGTATCGTATTGGCTCGTAAAGAGTCAAGTCGTCGGTAGCGTGGCGGACCTAGGATCATTAATACCCTCGTAATTGATGGGGAGGCAGTCATGGCAACCTACAATCAGATAAGGCGATTGGGCAATGGTGTCGCCCAAGTCAGCCACAAGAATTTCCGCAATGCTCTCCTTGCTTGCACCTTTCCTAGCGATAAAGTCTGCAGACAAGAAGGGTGGAATAGATGTGAGAGCCTCCGCGACGAATACGGGCTCCGAGAGGTCGGGAAGTGCATAAACCTGCAATTGTTAGTCATGCCCGTAAATGAATGGCGCAATCAGGCACTTACATGCAAGGCTCCAGAGGCACTGAGCAAAAACATCATGATTCGATCTGCCTCCCCCGTCTGCTGCTCGCTGATGTTGTCCTGAAAGACACCTTTTGCGTCATTGTACAGGCAGCCGGACGACCACTTGATCGATTTTAGAGGCCCGTCCGGCTTGGAAACCTCTTCCAACTCATTGTTGTTGTCTATTTGGGCGATGAAAACGCTGCTGTCGTCCCGAATCAGAAGCAAGTACGGGTCAACAATGCTGGCACTTGTAGCTCGCGGCTCTGCCCCAGTATCTTCGTCCAACATTGGTAGGATTTGACTCAAGCCAAGGTCCCCGTCGTAACACCGTACCTCAGATTTCAGAACTTGAATAATCCTCATCTGTTTGCCCATGGTTCCAGCCTCAACTGTAAATCCAGCAGCAGGCTCAAATTCTGTATCTTTCAAGGTCTCAAAACCAGCCGCCGTCAATGCGTACACATCAGACGTCTCGTAGCCATCAAGATCAACCTTGGCTACAATCATGTATCTATCGTACTGCCCAGCGGTGTCAAAGTCGCCAGCAACCGCGGCGCCTTTTGGCATTGGCTTCTTGACACTCATGGCCCAAAAGCCCCTGGCTTCCGGGAAATCAAACTTGCCAATAACCTTGGGTTGTATTTCCCTGTTGAGGATCGCCACCGAACCACCGGATCCGCGGCCAACTGCGCAGGCCAACTCAAGCTCCGCCGTCACACCCTTGCACAGCGAGGTCTCCTCGCTATCAGACGCAAGGGCAGGTGTGCCACAGGCAAAGTCTTGAATAGGAGCGATGCTTAGAAGCGTATCTTGAATTCGGAAGCTGACTTCACCCGGTTTCGAGTTTCCGTTGACGTTTTGGCTGGGCTTGGCTTGGGTAGAGTCGTTTCCATATAGATCATCGTCTTCGTCGTCATCCAGGTCCAGCTCATCCACATCCAAAGCCAGGTCGGGGTCCAAAATTCGCGACTTCTTCCTCCTTTCCTGGCCCTGTTTCCTTGACCAACCTAACACGACCGAGTCATTATGTTCACTTCCCAAAAACAGTGTATTCTTGCTCAACTTTGATATGCAAGATACTCTGCTCTTTATTAAGTTTCCACCGCATTCAACACTGATAAGCTTGATACTGATTCCAGAGACTGTCCGGCCGTCGATGCGAAAGCAAATGACGGCAAGGCGCCCATCGTTCAAAATCAACAGCAGCTCGCCAATGTCATTTGCGAGTAGTTCAACGGCACATCCTTCCAATCTCAGCCCCAAGGTAGATTGATCAACTAAGCTGAAGGATGTCATTTGCTTTGCCATGTCGTTGACAGCTACGCCATTCGGTTTACCAGACTGGTCGATGTGGATCAGCTCGTTTTCTCCGACCAGCAGCGCACCTCCCATAGGCGCCGGAAGGGCAATAACTTTGAAAAGGTCCCCGGGGAGCCCCGTTACGGACAGAATTGTGGTGGATGCCCTTTGCTGCAAGTCCAGAGTGAAGACCTTGTAAGTGAGGTGGTCTTTAATACCAAGGGCCGCAGAGGGCGATTGCGTCGAGGACAAGATGCCGAACGTGGGTTCTCTATACTCGTACAAGAAGGCAAGGTGTACCGGATGCAGCAATGCCGGGTCCAACAGCGGCAGTCGGAGAACAAATGATGGCGTGTATCTTGACTTGGCCAAACCATCGCCACTGTCCCCATTTGTGACGGGCGCTTCCTTGACAGGACGAGGACCGTCCAGATCCTCGTCCCAGTCATCCATTTCTAAATCCTCTTCAACTTGGGTAAAAGGCAAAATTGCCAAATTTCTGCTTCCAAATTTGAAAGCCACGCATCTACTTCCGGGATCAGCTTCGAGGTAGTTGACGTAGTCGCCAAAGGGTATCTCCCATGGCGCGCCCTGCAGCTCGTCCTTTTCGTAGTAATGGATCGATGTGGTTTCGAGAGTGTGTCTCTGAGGGTCCCATTCTGTCAAGCACATCTTGGCGGCCTTGTACGCCAAAAGCAAAGCTTCACCACCGGAGGCAGTGTTATTGAGCTTGACCCTCGCCAATCCAATGACGGTACCGGCCAATGGGATCTCGGCAACCAGAACTAGCTTCGTATTGTTGGCACGGTCGGTTCGAAGGATGATTGCATCGCCGCCGAGAAACGAGGCTTCAAGACCATCGTCGTCATTGGCTCGGTGGTCAAAGTGTGCATCATCTTCTCTGACTGAAGACAATGCGCCTTCTGTTTGCGCCTGAGGGTCGAGTTCGGCCGAAATCGATTCCGTTGCGAAAATCTGAAGCAGTGACCCTTTGGCGACAACGAGGTTATTCGCAGAAGCAGACGTCAACGATAGGCTCAGAGAATGTGTGACGGCTGAGGGAGCCACGAGCTCCGTGTACACCTGCATGGCGCAAGACCATTATCCCAGCATCCGGACGAATTGAGGTTGAAGGAGAGCTCCGGTGAGCGAATAGGGTACGGTCGGCACCGAGGACGCGGCAATGGACGATGTGTGCGCGGGTTCGTCGTGGGTTTCGCAAGGCTCGAACACGAATTTGATGTCTTTGTCGTGACAGAGCTCAAGATTCGAGATTGCAGGGATTTGGGCGGAACAACTCACAGCCGTGCCGGCGTAAGGTCCAGAGCTGGACTTCGGGAGTCTGGGTGCGCCACAAAATGGGAGGTGGCAAGTGGGGCGCCTCAAGCTAAAGCTCCAATGCTCCTCCCCAGCTCACTTGCAAGGCTGGCACTGGCCATGGCGCATCAAATCATTGATCCATCCAGTCTCAACTGGTCTGGTGTTTGGCAGCAGGCACAGGGGCATCACGAGACGCTGCGGGTGCACGTCCTTCCATGTCTTCAGCTGGCAGTGGCTGGACATTGACGTGATTGGTCTGAGCACCCACAAGCCGAACAGTGCTCCCCGGCTGCCTGGCTGGTGTTGTCTGGTTGGATTTGGCCAGACAGCTTCAAATGACATGGAGTATTTCAATGATTGCGCAACATTGTCTCAGAGAAGGCAAGCAAACCCCATCGCGACAAATACTGTACTGTGGTCTCGTTCCCGTTCAATGTTGTCGCGTCAGCTGCATGTCTGTCCTCTGGAACTAGATAGATCCATGACGACCAGCTGCATTGGCCCCCTCGGACCCGCGCAGCTCCACGAGAGCCGAAAGCTGGACCAGACCAGACCAGACTTGACCCAGCCAACGTCTTCATTGCGTCACGCCGCCAACCAGCTCAAGAAACTGGTTTTCTTCAACGGCTACCTTACCCATCCACTTCACATCTCAAGACCATCTTCATCCTTAGTTTCAATTAATTCATTACGTCTTTCTGCTTCAATTTCAAACGTGCAACTTATCGCTCGAACGAAATCTCGATCAGTTCCATTCCCGTCATCAGCCAACATCTCTCGCGACGCGCGCATCCACACAGATTCAGACCTATGCTGACTGCCCACCATGGCTGACGCAGGTCTCGTGCAGACCAGTTTAATCTGGATCACTTACGCGATAGCCGTTGTATGCTGCCTCCTTGCAGCCATCATCACAACCTTCACATGGCAGACGCCGCGCGACCGTTCCGCCGTTGTCAGCATAGTCGCAATCGTCAGTCTCACGTCGCTGCTCGCCACCATCCTTTTGCTTCCTGTCGATATAGCCCTCGTCTCCGCCACCGGCTCCGTGTCGCAAGGCACCAAGAAGGATTGGGCGACTCCCGACAGGGTCAACAACATACTGCTCACCCTCAAAGTCGTATACTATTGCTTGTACAGCGTCGATGCGTTGCTGTGCCTGGTCGTAATCCCGTTCGCCTACTTTTGGTACGAGGAGTATGACGAAATCGAGTTTGAGGAGCAGGGTAGAACGTGGCAGAGTCGATTCTGGGCAGCAGCCAAATATACCCTGTTCTTCGTCGCCTTGGTTGTAATCTTGTTCCTGTTGGGCTTCTTCGTACCCGCTCCAGGAGACTCTTCCCAAGGCCATTGGGATCTAGATTACTTCAAGGATCTCATTGCTCGCAACCATGCAGAAAAGGCTCTGACATTTGCGCTGGGTTTGCTCATCACATTGGGTACCCTTTTGTATGTTGTCTACACAGGGTCGGGTCTTGCGCTTATGCCCATTTCTTTCATCAAGTCCGCGCCGTCCATCTCGGCCCCTCAACTATCAGCAACCACAGCATCTCAGCTCGAACAAAACCGCGAAAGACAGCGCCAGTTAGAGATGCGGAACTCCGGCCGTCAGGATGGCATGTCTCGAAAGGATCGCCGAGAGCTAGACGCGCTCGTTAGAGAGGAGCAGACACTCGTGCGTCGTGAACGTCTCGCTGCCGAAGCACAAGGCGAAGGAAAGAGCAAGGTGTACCAGGTCTGGCTCAAGGTGTGCGCTCTGTTGCGGCCCGTCAAAATGCTCGGCGGCATACTCCTGTTGGCCGTTTCGGCACTCATATGGATATCAATGCTTCTCACGGGCATCGACAAAGCCAAGAACTCGGTCTGCAAGCGACAGTGTGGCTACATTCTCGGCAGCATCCACATCTTTCAGCCTCTCAACTGGATTTTTGTCAAACTCGCCCGCGTATTTCCAATTGACTACATTCTTATGGCGCTCTTGATTCTCTTCCTCTTCAGCAGCACCATCTCTGGCATCGCAACTGTGGGTATTCGCTTCCTCTGGATTCGCATCTTCCAGATTCGCCGTGGCAGGACTGCGCCTCAAGCCTTGCTCATCGCAACCGTCATGCTCACACTGGCCATTCTCGCCATCAACTATGCCATCACCATGCTCGTCGCACCGCAATACTCTATATATGGTACGCAAACATTCTGCTCCAACAAGCCGGAGTACCCAGGAACGCAACCCTCCTGTAAGGGCCAGCCGGACCTCATCCGTCCCTGCTCCGAGGTACTCGACTTTAAACACGCCAAGGATATTTGCACACCGTCTGTCATGTCCACGTTTCTCAACAGAATTACCATCACCTGGCCATTCTTTGGTATCGTCGACTTCTGGGCCCAGTTTGTATTCCTGGCTGTATTTTTGATTGTTTTCGTTACCGCCATTGTGCGGAGCCCAAAGGTGAACGTTGCCGAGCTGGATGAAGATGCTGAGGATGATGAGGAGGAGAGCTTGCTGGCAGCTACAGGGAGACGCTTCAACGCGACGTGGGATGATGTCCGTGGCAGTCGAGCATATGGGTCAACGCAGAATGAGAGAAACGGCAACTCAAGGGCATAAACGAGCTCGGGTTCTAAATGGGTGTTTCTTGTTGTTCAAGAGTGTAGGATAGGGTGCATACGGCAGGTTTGGAAAAGCATGGATGCAGGCGTGGAGTTTATTGATTTCTTGTTATGAATACTTAATTTGGAATACGAATACTTGCTACAGCGCATGTGTTAATGTGCTATGTGACCCCAGCACTGTCAGGTTTTCATGATGCCTGTTTTCCAGAGCCTGGATTCATTGGCATCCCATCGAAGAAGCCTGTTCCTCCCAGACAGGAGAGTCCAGTTATACCAGCGTGGAATCAATACGCAATCAAGCTCACGCACGACGCAATTAAACGAGTCATGCAAGGAATTTACAGAATACCATTCAAAGTAGCGCTTCAAGTGATCAGAGTTGTTACATGGATGCTGGAAAGCTCCATGAGGAGTTGCAGGCATAGACAGGGCGTCATATGTATATTGGCCAGAGGTTCCTGCATGCGAATCCACGGTAACTCGCGCCCTGATCTCTCTCCTCCTGATCATCTGGCTCTGCAAACGTCGTCTTAGCCATCACTTTAGCCAGCTTGCGATACTCCAAAGCGTTTTGCTCTCCTGACCATATCGTCAAGATACGTCTTCTTGGATTGCGATGCAGCAAATTGTAGAGCAGTCTTATGATTAATGTGTCAAATTGGAATACATCTGTTCATCTTCTTTGCAATGAGGGAATGTTCTTATTGCGAGTGTGTCGTGGGCAATGTGCTGGTTTCAAGGAAGTCGGATGTGATATCAACAGAGAATTCCGTACCTTCTTCCAGAACAAGAGAATATCGATTGACAAGGTATCTGTACTGCTTCTTCGGCTCACCGATCTCACTCCCGGCCTTGCGAATCTTTTAACGTACACATGTGTGTACACGTTGTGTATTGTCCCAACTATGTGTCTAGATTGGGATAGTTATCGACCACTCAGTCTTTCAACTGCCTACCAACACCCATCAGAGGTTCGTCAAACAAGCTATCGTGGGTCTAGTGTAGGCAAGAAATGGTCGTCCATTAGCCCAACACAATAAATTACACAAGTAAAAGTGATGGCTCGTGTGACATGCCAAAAGGAAAGACACAGCTCAAGTACAACATGATCCGAATCAGTCGAAAACTCCCGCAGACTCTCAACAACAGTCATAGGCAAGCATGTTAAGCATGTTTACAGTGTATTGTCAGCATGACATCTCATGCGGAACGATATCTCAACGCCAACAGCAACCAAGATGGTGCTAAAGCCTCCCCGGGGACTTGAACTGCAAGACGTCAACAACGGGCATCCCGTAGAGCGCGATCTTTAAGTCTCCCTACCGGTTACGTTACTGGCCATCATATCTGTACGAGAACAATTTTGTTGCTCAAATCTTCAAAAACAGCTACTAATGGGCTTGTCGAGAAAGTGAGCGGATAAAAACTGGTTACTTTAACATCTTCCACGAACATATACTGACAGCTTGTTGATAGCCGCCCGCGGGTGTCCAGAATACGTGCTCTAAACGGGTGCTAGAGCAGGAGAATACATTCTCAGAGAAGCCGATTTTTGGATCTGTGGTCTCTTCCCAGGCAGCATCTATGCCCGATTGGTGAAATATCCCAAAGATGTTCATGTTAGGCAAACGCAATATCTATCGACAAAACTGCTTTCATTGGGGGTAGACCTTATACACGCCAGGGTTTATAGCACGGATATACATGAGATGTCCTTTATGATGCAACCCCCAACGAGGATCCGACGGGAAACGTTGCAATATAAATCGGCCCCGGTAATCATTGTAACGGTTGTGTGATCATTGCATACCTGCAATACTAAAACCATTGGTACTATCTATTCCTGGGACGTCCTCCGCCAGCACGGCGTAGACATATTGGGCCGTTTAAGATGATGGCCTTCTTGTCATTATCGATTCAATGTGTTATTGGGACTTTCTCCAATACACAACCGCCCATGCATGCGAGACACAGCTCATGCCACAGCACTCCATAACTCACAGTGGAGCCCAGGGAGGGACCTGAGAAGCCATACTAAACTATTTGGCACATACTACGCTGTGAGTTTCGATCCCAAGCCCAGCTTGATCAAGAAGCGTCGTACCGGTCGAGGATATCCATCTAGCTCGACATGATCGCGTTGTTAATCTTGGGGTGACGTGGGTTACGCGCAGAGTGTACAAGTCGGCGGCGACGGGTCTACAATCCCGCGTGGCCTCGATGGGTCTCGCTATATACTTTATTCCTCGCTTTGAGACGTTCCCTTCAGACTTGGGGGTTTCAGTCGTGGGTGAATCGTGTGGAGTGGCCGGTACGTCCTAATTTGCGATTTAGACGCTCCCATCACCACAATGGATGAAGCCAATACGCCGTTTCGAGGCTCATCAGCAGGTGTTGTTGCAGAAAATGGTATGCTCATCCTGTCGCAAGCCTTGCCTGGTTTAGGTCGGGTTGCGCAGAGCAACGTTTCCAAGACATGGATGATATCAGGATAGAGAATACTCTGAGGATTATATTGCCCACACAACAGACAAACATAGAATGGAGGGACAGATATTTGCTGTTTATAGAGTTAGTACATCTGAGACAGCGGTTTAATAGCGTGCTGCGATAGGTGACGGCCAATTACAATATGAAAGATTTCAAGCGAGATTGGGACCTTGGGTTGGTCTATGGCGATTATTACTTGATAGAGTTTGGAAACCGGCTGCTGAGAATGGCATTAATTTAATGTAAGAGCTCATTCTTTCGATGGATGTAGTTCGGGAGTTAATTTATGAAAATAGGACGAAAAAGCTGTTGGAATTACAAAACCATAATTGTGTAACGAAACTAATGCTTATATGACGTTGTTTCTGATCGTCTAGTGATGCAATTCAGAGATTAGATAAGCCACTGCGTGCCTTAAGCTTGGTGTCTTATATTACAGTTAGTGGAATTGTCCCAATTTTTATGTATCTTTGTTTGTGATCTCTTTGTGTTCAGTAGGATCGAAGAAGAATTTAGCAGCAGTACGATGTCAAGCGGACGCAATCCACATTCCGAGAGCTACACCAAAGCATTCCTTTCCGACATGATATACACCGCCCGCTCACCTGTTGATCTTCAGTGTGACATGAAACTGAGGAGATTCAAACTGGTATAAGACTTCGTATTAGAGACGACTCCTCTTCATGCATAACTCACACCAAGATTCTGTGCTGCCTCGCAGTGACAGGAGTGACAACTTCCGCTGTTTATCTACTCAAGCTGTTATTCCTCGCGATCGCAAACCTTAGTATAGTGACTGGACGTGGCAGAAAACTCAATTCGCTTCTACCCAGTTGTTTGTTAACACAGACAGAAACGGGACGCGACACAAGCATGCTCAATGACATGCAATCTCTCCCTCAATAGCAGACAATTATGTAGCGAAGAAAAAGGGAAACGCTTGGGAGTCATGACAATCGGTCCCAGCTCAGGTGTGTTTAAATCCGCCCTCATATCATCTCAGAACTGTGACTGAACATCTTTGAGATTGTCTCAGTCTCAGCCTGATGCTGTGTGTGCAGCTGAGCACCCATTATGCTGGTCTCACCAGATATAAACCCTTCGACAAACATAATCACATCGGATGACGTTGCCGCCGAATCTCCAGAAGAGTCGGTGAGTTTGTCACCGTGGACCAGTCTGGGCGAGATACAACGCCTCTCCGTTAAGGAGAAGTCGTGCTATGCGAACGTGAGACAAATCCCCCATGTCTACGTGAAATGGTTGACGTCTTACAGTTAGACTATTCGACCCGTTAGCAGGGAATAGCTCGAAGGGTCACGAAATGCACTAGTTGCTGAACTAGGGCACAGAGTAGCCGCCTATGGAGTCTAACAGCGATTTAAATGTTACTGCAAATGACAGCCACAATTTTGAGATTCATGTTTTGTCCAATTGTTATGCACGCAGGCGTGTGCATTACCACTGCAATGATCACATCATCAATATGCTGCAACCAGAGCATTGTCAAATGTAGTTTGTGTAGTTTTTTCATTTTCCTAGAATATTTATATAAAATAGACTAAAATACTTGTAAGAATATAAAGTCCCTTTTAAAATAGATTATTATACTAATTTTTAGGCTTACTAAGAAAGGTGGGTTCTAGAGCCTTAGTTAAAGCTAAAACTAGAAAAACTATATGTATAGTATTTTTTACATAGTAATTTATAGTTTTTATAGTTTTTTTGTAGTTTAGGCTTATTAGTAATATATAGAACCCACTTTTATACTATACTATACTATAGTTTTTTAATTAGCTATTTTTAGATATAAATACTTACTCTATATCTATTTTAGCCTATTTAATATAAATAGTTTATTAAAATAAAAAAAACTACATTTTGTAGTTTTCGGCAATGCTCTGCCTAAGTATATACTTAGTAGAGAGATAAAAGAATTAAAACTTTAGAGAATAAAATATAATTAGAATTCCTTTAATTAAATAACGTGGGTGCATAGCGAGCTAGACAGCATAGCGAGCTAGACACCCTACCTAGTAAATATAACTATCTATTTTTAACTGCATATTTCTCTACTAATAATAATGGAAACTTTAGATAAAGAAAGGCAAATAATCTTAGCTTGCTAAGCTATACAGAAAACCCTAAAGCTAAGCATCTGAGCAGCTGTAAAGATCTATATGGTACCTTATAGCACGCTTAGCGCTTGCATTAAGGGAATACGTGCCAGATGCAATATTATGCCTAATTCTTAGAAACTTATAAATCTAGAGGAATCTATAATTGTTAACTATATTCTTAACCTAGACTTGCGATTATTTTCTCTCTAGCTTAGTAGTGTGTAAGATATAGCTAATTAACTGCTTGCTAATTATAACGCGCCTCTTGTGGGACCCTAATAGGCTTTAAACTTTATTAAATGCTAAAAAGAGCTAACCATGCATTTTACCTGTAGATATAACTACTAGAGAGCTTTATATAAAGATCTAAAAATAATTTAGCCCTAGTTTAAGCTTGTGCGCAATATAGTCGCAAAATATAGCATTCTAGAGGAGGATTTCTATAACTTTAATAAGACTAGCTTTATAATAGGTATAATCTTAACTACTATAGTTATTACAAGCTTAGATAGATATAGGAAGCTAACCTTAGCTTAGCTAGGTGATAGAGAATAGGTTTTAGTAATTTAGTCTATTAATTCCTAAGGCAAGGCTATCCTGCTATTTATTATTATTACAGGGCAATATTACCTTACTAACTAGTATAAAGATAGCGCGCTACTAATAGATTAGGTTATATCTATAACTTATAATAGCTAGACGTTAAATAAAAAGGGTATAGAATAGATCTAGCACTTTAAAAAGCACACTAAGCTGCAAACTTAAGGCGCATATTATCTTCTAATTATAGATAGACATAAAAGCTACCACTTAATGGAATTTAAGCTATTCTGTAAGGAGCATTAGATAATTACACTTTGCATGCTCTCTTATTTATCTTATATCCTTTAGCTACTAGATGTTAGCTGTTTTAGGCTACTAAAGAAGGCCTATGGTAAAGAAATTAAAGGATTAATAAGAGCAGGGATTACACACATTACAAAGGCGGATTTCCTACCCGCCTTTTTTACCGCATTTAAAGCTGTAATAATGGAATAAAATATCTAGGGAGCTTTTAGAGGTGCAGGCCTTATTCTATTTAACCCAAAAAGTGTCTTATTATGGCTAGATATAAGGCTACAGACGCTATCACCTATTAAAGAGGCTTCTAAGCTACTATAACTGTGGGTTCTAAAGACCCTAAATAACCTAACTAAGGCTACTTTGCAGACTAATTATATTAAAAGGCAAATAAGCCGCTATTAAGAAAGCTCTCCCACGTTAATTTTAGCTGCTATAGATTAATTTTTAAAGGGTACATGCAGAACTATACACAAGATAGCCCTCTTAAAAGCTAAGAACTAGCTACTTTAAGAGGTAAATGCAATACTAAGCAAGCGGTATAGAGCTTAAAAAACCTATTTACGTTAAGGCAGTAGCATAACTATTGCTGAGGGACAAGCTCTCTAAGATTAGAATAATGTGGAAGAGCAGATAAAGCAAGAAGATCGCCAAATAAGAGGTCGCAAGCTAAGGGATAAGATAAAGGGTTAGCAATGTGGCGTGTGCAGAAAGTCCAGTTATAATGCGCAAACTTATTAGATTAATGTGGAGATATCTAATAAAGAGAATAGCATTTAAAACTAATTAATTTCCCTTGTTGTGATTGTATTTTTACAACCCTTTTGCGAGAAGGTCGGTTTGGGTGTCCAGCTTGCTATGCTGTCCAGCTCGCTATGCACCCAGGTTAAAGCAATTAGAGATTAAATATTATTTAATCTAGGCAATTAGAAGGATTCTAACTATTTAGACTAAAGGGACGTAATAATCTAGATTAAATTGCTAATAAGCTGCGTGTAAGTGTGGTATTTTGCGAGCTACTCTAAGCTCTTAGGTGTATTTGTTTTAGGCTAACAAAATACAAATTTATATATAACTTGCTAAGCAGAAAGAAAGTAGCCGGGATAAGGTGGGAATAGATGTTACGATTCATTTTAGGGCAACAGGTATCTATGTGTAACGGGCTGAGCCCGATAGTGGCTCGGCTAGCGCTCTCGCCTTCGTCCCCAACCTTGTTACTGGTAACCCCCAGCAACAAGCGAGATTAGCAGAAGCAAGCTCACCAGCCTACAAGAGCTCTGCGAGACCTTGCTTTCTTGCTCTCCTTTCCTTTTCCTCTTTAGCTTTAGATACTCGTTCTAGCCGTTCTAGCTAGTTGTTAATATACTCGCTTGAACCGTTACACTATGCTACCTGCGGCAAAAGGTCCAGGCTAGCCCCTTACAAAGAAACCTAAATATTAAAGTTTTAAACATTAAAAATGCCGCAATACTAATAGCACAAACTAGATAATGCACACATATATATACCTCACGTTAAGCTTTTGCGCAAATTTAATATTTAAACAATAAAAGACTTCTCTATTAAATAACGCAACTAGTAATTACTATATATTAAAATTTACATGCTAGCTAGGCACACAATAATAGTACACTTAGCTAATATAATATAACCCGAAGGGCTCTATATTGCTCGATTACTTTAAACTAATAACTAGACTAACCTATTGTAGTTACTAAACTAGATAAATATAGACAGCTATACATTTAAAAAAAAGTCCTGCTATGCGTTTATGTAGTTAAAAAAAGGTATATAAAAAGTCTACTTCTTTCTATTAGTAACATCTTAATTCTCTTAGTGAACTATTATTAAACCTACTACTATACTAGTACTTAACTTATCTACTCGTCTTATTACGACAAAATGGTTTGTATTACTACTATTTTAGCTTGTAAGTCTTAGGAAAAAGGTTACCTATTTCCGTGATTAACATGCGCTGGATAGTTGCTCTTGGCGTTAATGCCTTTACAACTACGGCTTGGTTCCCTCGTAATACGGCTAAGAAGCTTGTAGGTTACTTTTGCTAGCAACTTGGCAACTATACTAATAGTTAACTTAGGTAGATGCAGGCGATGTTAACTTAAACAAACAGAGTGAGATTAACGTTCTGGCATTTACTGTTCTTGTAAGTCCCTGCAGTTAATATCGCACTCTGCACTATTAACATGTATTCCGAATGAGCGTTGCTAATACCAGGTCTAGGAACGGGGTAACGGCAGGGATGTAGATGGTGAACCGTTGAACAAGAAGCAGAAAGTCTTTCACCCAAACGAGAAGTACCCGGTTGAACCGCCGACAAAGAAGCAGAAAACCAATCATCCTCTCCGTCCTCCTCCCCCTGTTCCTAGCGACTACACAGCGAAGGATCTACCGCCGACAAAGAAGCAGAAAACCAGTCATCCCCCTCCTCCCTCCTCAGAGACATCACGCCATAAGTCTCCCGCCGCGAATACTTGTAGGCCTTGGGTGTGCAGAAATAATTATGATTGCAAGTACAAACCGGGCTGCAGCAAATGCAAGTTTGGGAAATGCGCAAAGTAACATTAAAGAATGTTTTCTGTCAAGGTAGTAGTAGCAAAAGGGACTAGACTTGCGATAGGATTCTCCTAGGTACACTTAGAGTATTGCCGAAAAATACAATACAAAATGTATTTTTGTATTGTATTTTATATTATATTGTATTTAATATAATACAAAATACAGTACATAGGATTTTCTATGTATTATATTTAAATATAATATAATATAAAATATAATATATAGGCTAGGTAAAAAATACATTATATTATATTTAAATATATTATATTTATAAAGACTAGTTTTACTTTTCTAATATAGATATTAATAGTAATATATTTTGTTGGCCCAAAACGAACACACCCAAGAGCTCAGAGTGCCCTGCGAAATACCACACTTACACACAGCTTGTTAGCAATTTAGTCTAGATTATTACTTCCCTTTAGTCTAAATAGTTAGAATCTTTCTAATTGCCTAGATTAAATAGT
Source organism: Pochonia chlamydosporia 170 (assembly GCF_001653235.2). NCBI lineage: Eukaryota > Fungi > Ascomycota > Sordariomycetes > Hypocreales > Clavicipitaceae > Pochonia > Pochonia chlamydosporia. The sequence continues at coordinate 2,736,545 of NC_035795.1, read as the reverse complement.
ATTTAATCTTTAATTGCTTTAGTCTTCCTAGAAGACTTTAGCAATATTATTTAGTAGTATACCTCTATAAGGTATAGCCTATAGCAAAGAAAGAAGCCTTTAGGCTAGGTAGTTAAAAGTCTCCTAATTGCTTAAATTAAATAGTATTTAATCTTTAATTGCTTTAGTCTTCCTAGAAGACTTTAGCAATATTATTTGGTAGTATACCTCTATAAGGTATAACCTGCAGTAAAGAAAGGTACTCTTAGTTAATAAGGGATTTAGTAAATAAGCATTAAATACACTAAGTAAATAGCTCTAGTTAAAAAAAATCGCGGTTAAGTCTGTTAATTAAGAATTATCTGGCTAGAGGGGGAAAAACCTCCGTTTTATCTGTGCGCTAGCTATAAGATCAAATAAAAACACTAAGTCCCTTTTTCCTATCCCCTTATTAGACCCCCAAGTGTGAGCAATTCCGCCCACATAATATCTAGACGCCTTTAATTACGCTCGGGCAAATCTTTACTGCTGGTCTCGTTGAATTATGCATACTTGTCGAGTAGTCACATATTCCGCAAATAACAGGACAGGGAAAGTGCTTTATTAGTCCTGCTGCCCGCATTCCTGACATTTGGAAAGCTGTGCAGCGTATCTCTTGCCACGCTAGCTACAGACGATGTGACATGCTCGCCGTCAGGCAAAACCGGAAGAACAACGTTATGCTGCCCAACTCGGCCTAAGGTATTGTCATTATTGTCATAGGTGGACACATATTTCGGCCGCTCAGGTTCTTCGTCGAGACAGAGCTGCACAGCAAGGCATTCGGTGCTTATGGTTACCTTGGTTTAGTCCGTGATTGTCCGAAGTACATCTAAGGTCCTCTCATTGAGATTTAAGGCGCATAGCGCATCAAGGGCCTCTCCTCAAGCTTGGCGTTGTAAGCGAAGGTGTCCGGAAAGCCGTGATGCTTCCCGCACTAGAGGCGGCCACGTTGGCGAGTGGACAGCATTTGAGTGTCTGGTTCCTATTCCAGATTAAAGTTCGGGTGGTCCCGTCCCTAGTGCTGTTTCGCCCAACCATACAAGCTTTCGAGGAACGCCCCAGAAAAGCCACGCTGGTGTCATACTGAATATTTCACTGGATTGTGTATTCTTGGAAAGTGGCTGCGTTTATTTGGCACACGATCTCCGAATCCATCCACAGTTGCAGCATATTAATGAGGTGATAACTTACACGCTATTGCAGTGGTAATGCACACGCCTGCGTGCATAACAAATGGATAAAACAGCTGCTTCTACAAGAACTTAGGCGTATTCCTAACCAGACATATCTATGGGTTTACCTCACCTTGGAGTTGATCGAACGTGACATCAGCATTGATTAGAACAGGATACGCGTAACCACGTCCTCACTTCCACGAACAGTCGATGATGTATACGAGAGAATTCTAGCTAAGAGTAGCAATTCCGAAGAAGCCAAGAAACTGCTGCGTATTATCGTGGCGGCAGAACGTCCCTTGACTCTGGCGGAAATGGACCTTGCGTTGGCTCTTCGACAAGAGCACAC